>NW_008598994.1:0-8007 GCF_000691845.1 Merops nubicus
AGCCGGGGGCTGCAGGGTGGGACGTGGGCCAGAGGATGGGATGGGGTACCGGGGCGGGTGGGACGGGGTCCCTGGAGTGGGACGAGGAGTTTTGAGGTGGAAAAGGTCCCCAGGGTCAGGCAGGGACCCCGGGGATCAGATAGGGTCCCCAGGGATCAGGCCAGATCCCCGTGGTCTGGAGGGGCAGCAGGGTCAGGCAGGGTCCCTAGGGTTAGACAGGATCCTGGGGATCAGGCCAGACCCCCCTTGGTAGGACAGCATCCCTGGAATCAGCAGGTCCCCAGGGTCAGACAGGGTCCTTGGGGTCAGACAGGGTGCGGAGTGGGACAGTGTCCCTGGGGCTGGGGTCAGGAGCAGCAGGACAGGCGCGGGGTGCAGAGAGGTGGCAGATGCCATCTGGGCACTGCAGGCATGGTGGAGCCCCTGTGGAGCAGTGCCCGGGGCTCAGCCTGGCTCCCTCGGCCCCAGCGCTGGCTCCTGGCAGCAGGGTGGGCTCAGAGGGTGGCTTTTGGCAGAGGGGTGATGTGGTTCCCTAGCCCAAGGGAAGCAGCCAGGGAATGGTCTTTGGTGGCACAACTGGTTAAAGCAACTAGTCACTCTCAGAGCTGTTGTTCTCCACTGGTATTCAGCTTCGCAGACTTCTGCTTCTATTTCAGGCCTGCTGGAGGGCTCATGTACCCAACAGCCTGCCTGGTTTTTCTTCTAATTATTTCAGTCGGGCTAAAAAAAGATATTACCTCCCCCTGCAAACCTTGCCTCCATTGTTCTCAGCAGAGAAGATGAGTAAAGGAGAAGCAACGTCTCGACACCCAGGTTAAATGCTCTTCTGCACAGGTCTGGGAGGAGAAACAGGAGACAGCTTCTGCTAACCAGAGATAGCAGAGCATCCATCAGGGCTGGCCACCCCCATCCCGCAGGGCCAGGGGTTAATGGAGGAGCTGGGAATCACCCTGGGATGCACCAGGCTTCGAAATGAGACATCCTGGTGCTGTCAAGGCGCCTTGACAGGGGCATAACTGCTGTGTCAGCAGAAAGACGCCCTGTGTGGGGCAGGGGGGAGGCTGCTGGTAGATGGGCTGTGATGAACCCGGGCTTTGACAGGAGGCTGAAGTGCTGATCACACTCAGAAGAGCCAAAGGAGGACGGACAGGGGCTGATGGGTTGCCACGGGTGTGAACGGGGAGAGGACAGCAGGGGAGGGGGGCACCTCAGTCACCCTCCCTCTCCTCTCACCCCAAGGGTCTGGGGACAGGACCCTCCTCTTTGTTCCACTCGCAGCAGGGGCTAAGCCAGGAGCGGAGCTCCTAAGAGAAGCTGTGCACAAATAATTATTAGTGTTAATTAGCAAAAACACACTGATGGTATCTCCTCCATATCAGTTTAGCTGGGGGTTTGGCAAAGGCTCCA
The DNA here is from genome assembly GCF_000691845.1 of Merops nubicus. NCBI lineage: Eukaryota > Metazoa > Chordata > Aves > Coraciiformes > Meropidae > Merops > Merops nubicus. The sequence continues at coordinate 1,408 of NW_008598994.1, forward strand.
GTCTCACCAAGACGATCCCCGTGTTGTGTAAACACCTTCTGTGGCCTCCCCTGCTCCTCCTCTGCAGCTGAGAGCCAAACTGGGCAAAGAAAATGCTGCTATGAGCACGGGTGATGGCACTGAGGGACCTGGCCAGTGGTGGGGGGGCTGCAGGCACCCCTTGGGTTTCTCCTTTGTCTGGCACAACAGGCACCTTGGAAAGATTTGACCAGAAAATCATGGTGGACCATCATCATTCAGAGCTGTCACCAGGCCAGGCTTAGCTCCCTGCTGTCTGACAGGAGGTGGGAGCTGGCTTAAAAACATATTTCCTTTCTTTAATTTTCTGAGCCATCCAAACGGGGCTTTGGGGGGGGAGTGGGAGCACCCCAGCTCACCCCCAGCCTTCCCCAGGGGTGTGGAAGAGCAAGGTGGGGTGCAGCTGAGCTGGGCTCTGGGACGGTGCCAGCTGTCACAAAACCAGCTACTGGGAAAAGGAGATGTTTTACCCAGGGCTTTAAATGACCAAAAATAAAACCCCAAGGTACCAGAAATGTTATTCAGTGTTCTCTGTTTTCCCAACAGAGCTGAGGGAGGTGAGGGGAAACCTCTGGCTGTACAGATAGGATGTGGGCTGTGGTTCTGACTCTCCTGGAACGTTTCAATTGGTGAAAAAGTAAAGAATATTTTTAGCACGCCTTCAACGTGCATGTGAGAACATGTGTGATTTAAGGGCATGTGAGAGGGAGGCCACATCCTTATGGTTTATTGGCTGTCCTCACCCTTGCAGGCAGGCCTGGAGAGACCCACCACGACCCCGTCAGCAGGAGCAGCCACCACAGGGGGACCTGTTGTCTGCAAGAGGATGCTCATTGCACAGGAACATGGAGGCTGGTCCAAAAATGCTGCAGGGAGAGCGAGCTGGACATCTGCAGCTGAGGTCAAGCTGCTCCTTTTGGGTGGGATGTGCTGGCAGAGCATTGTCTTCTTCACTGATGAGAGGCAGTGCTGCTCCAGCAGAGTGAAACTGTGTCACGAGTGGCACTGAGGGAGCTGGGCTGGTGAGTCACAAAGCCAAGGAAGCTTGTTTGCAAGGGGACCCTTGAGTCCTCCTGCTCTGCGCTTTGATGGCGGGGTTTGGGGTCTTGCAAAATTTGGGGGCAGGATGCAGAGGAGGATGGTGGTACCAGGGGCCAGGAGCTCCGGCTGCAGAGACATCTGCCTTGAAGCCACTTGAGGCTGAGTTGGGACTGGGATGGGTGGAGAGTCCCCCTTGTCCTCCCAGATGTGGGCAAACCTGTCTCTCCAGCCACCGGCACCACATGAGAGAGCTCTGGTCGCCCTCATGTCTACCTGCCCTCCTTTCCCTGCTCCAGGCAGGGAGCTCTGGCTCCTGCATCCAGCCCGAGCTACCTCGTGACCAGGGTCAGCCACTCTATCTGCTCCCTCCTTGACTTCCCTCCACCTCAAATGGCAGGAACCCATCTCCTGGGCGCCGTGAAGCTAAATTCATTAGTGCCTGGCTTCTTTAAATGCTTTGAGCAGGGCTGGAAGGGCAGAGGCTCATTATTGCAATTGTTATCTGCTCAGCAGTGAGGAGGAGGAGGAGGAGCTGGACACACCGGCAAGGCTGGGAGACAGTGGCTGGCAAGGCCATGGGGCTCCTGCCCTCAGCTGGAAATCCTCACCCCCTTCACACGGATGGCAAATTAACATGGATGTTCTTAATTTAATCTTTTGAGGATAAAATAAAGAGAAAATTTACACAGAAAGTGCTGGGTATGAAGGGATGCCCAAGGGTAGGGTTGAATTGAGGCTCTCGATGCCAGGTGGAGCCCATGGCACCTTCTTACAGCTGCAGCATGTTTCTGGGGATGAACCATGTCTCAGGTGAAGTGCAGTCCTTTAAAATACCTGGGCTAGACAAGAAATGTGGAGGTGGTCCCATCCTTGTGGGGGGTTAGCAGCAGCAAAGGCTGGAAGAGATGGGAGACCACAGATGTAGGGCTAGTATGGAAGAAGGACCCACCTCAGCAACCCATCTGCTTTCTGGGCTTAAATCTTGTGGTTTATGGACAAGCCATGTGAAAGGATGGTGTTTCCAGCCATGCTCCCTGCTGTGGTGGGGCAGTTGGAGTCAGCACACTTTGTTTGGGGTTTGGCCAGTAGCTCCTGACCCGCTGAGGTCCTGGTTTTACCTGTTTTCCTCTTGTCTGAGCTTCTGCCCAGATCAAACCTGGGGTTTCTTGCCACTTGTGCTCTGTATTTTATTTATATGCTTGAAAGAAAAGACCTAGCTACCTTCCAAAGCCATCTGCCTGTGAGTGCTTGCAAGAACTCGTGCTCTCCTTGCTGATATTGCTGGTTTTGTAAGGAAAAGAAGTCCTTGCTGCAGAGGACGTCTGGAGGTGCCACCACAAGCCAGGGCTCACAGCAGGGATGGAGCAAATCCAAACCTCTGGGTGAGGACATCACTTGCTGGGGAAGAATGGGCGAGGTGGTTGGGTTAAATGATCTTAAAACATGAGGGCTCAGGGGGCCTCTTTCTGCTCCACTGCTGCTTGAGGTGAAGAGGAGCAGCACGGGGCTGGGATAGGGGGTGGTTTGGAAGAGCTCTCCTGGTCCATGCTGCTTTTAATGCCCAGATCTTTCAAAGCCAAGGATGTGCTCCACGTCCTGCAGGCTAAACCAATTCCCTGTGTAAATGGGCTTGGTGCAGTTTCCTGTGTCCCTCACTGCATCACCCCCAGCCTGGGGCTGTCCCTTGTGGGCTTTCCCAGCCCTGCACTGTTCCTGGTCCTCACCAACATCCCCAGCAGTGACAAAACATGCCAAAAATAACCTCCCCTCTCAGCTACTCGGGCAGGAAGGTGGGAGATAAACACACTGGCTGTTTGTTAGCCTTGGTGCTCGCCAGGCTTTCAAGCTGGGCTGAGTTAGGGGAGGATCTCTTCCTGCACTCTGTCTCCAGATCTCCTGCTGGCTCCATGCTCCATCCCAGGCAGGGGAGCTCCCCCAAACCCCTCTGCTCTGTGCTTCAAGGTGGGAAGGCTGAAGCCCTGGAGGTGCTGGAGGGATTTTTATGGGTGAGTTGAAAGTAAGGCAGCATCTCTGGGTGCATCACAGCCACCAGCTTTCCTCTATGCAGCCAGCAGGGTCCTCCCAGAGGACACAGATAATATAGATATGTGTGTGATAATCTCCTTAGAGCCTGACTTTGTCCAACCATTGGACCTGTTGATTTTGGGGACCAGTGACTGGCACAGTGAACGACCGTGGAGTCTGTCTGAAGCAATGTTCTCTGTCATTGGGGTGAGCATGTGGGATATGCAGGGAAGCAGCAGAAGGGGTTAAATCAATAGTGGAAGTTCAAGTGTTTAAATCAATATTCTGATTTATGCTCCTGTCCTAATGCTGCCAGCTTCCCGTGCACCCTGGTTGGAGGGCACAGACCCCACTGGCTGAGTCTGAGCCTCTGTTTCTGTTGTGAATGTGGATTTTGGTGGATGTGCTACAGGATTTGGGCTGGGTTTTTTTGGGGGAAAAAAAAGCAAAAATGAAGGAACAACCTGACCGTGGCTGTGGTCTGTGTACCAAGTGACCTGGTGAGACCAGCCCCCAAAACCTGGGTGTAGAAAGGATCCTCAGCAGTTACTCCTCAGTGCTCACCTTATTTTGGGGTCACAAGATGCTCTTCCCTGGCCTCTCCTTCCACTCCTGCTTTTCCCAATGCTGCATGGGCCCAAGGCTTAGTCCTGGCTTCTTACTCCCCAGCTTTGGTCATTTGGGTGCAACCTGGACCTTGTGCTGGCATCTTTGGTTCTGAGATGCAGGATGTGCTCCTGCCATGCCACGGGGTGGACCATAGCCAGACCTGGGCCACCTCCCTGCCTTGTCCCTTCTGTGTTATTCACCTCCATCCCTAGTTCCTGCTCCTTGCCCTCAACACATCTTGGTCCTACCAGCTCCTTGTGTCCAGGCAGGAGTCTCCATCGGAACACCACCTTCCCACCAGCTGCCATGGGAGGCCTGGTCCTCTGCCCCACACCCAGAGAGAAACCTGGTGCCTGAAACAGGCTGACCTCCCACCATCACTTTTTGGGAGGGTTTCCAAAATCACATTTCCCAGTGAGCTGACTGTGGGCTTCCAAATGTGGAGGTGGTGAAGCACATCATGGTCCCTGTGGTGGCAGAGAGGCTTCACCCGAGCAGCATTGGCTGCTGAGTCCAACCCTGGATGGTGCTTTCAACAGGTTTTGAGCTTCCTGGGGCTGCTCAGCCTGGCCAGCTCTGCACGGCCACAGCTGCTGGTGCTGTGTTTTCTGAGGTCCTCATCTGAGGAAAGGAAAATCCCCTCTCCTGACGTGTGCAGTTCGGGTGTGTGAGACAAGGCTGGAAGAGGAGATGCTCCCTCGTATCCCAAGGGCGGAAGCACCAGGGAAGGGGAAGAGTTATTCAAGCTGAAAGACAATGTTGGCACCAGAACAAATGAGGCTAAAAGTGGACAGGAATAGATGGAGACAAAATCAGGACGGCTCTGATCCTCTGCAGACACAGCCATGGCTCTGGGGATGGCAGAGCCGTGGGCAGCTCAGTCCCAGTGTGCTGGGATGGACTGAGCTCTCTGACCTGACAGGTCCGTGTCCCCTCTCTGGGGACACTCAGGCAGAGGAAGGAGCTGGTGCCTCTGAGCCTTCTGCCCCAGGGTGGGGAAGGAGCAGAGCTGCTGCCCTGGGACTGGAGAGGTGCTTTCAGCAGCTAATGTGAGGGTTTAGGGCTGGGGCTGGACTGCTGGGTCTGACCACAGCTCAGTGTAAGGCTCACCCCATACATTTGGGGCACTGACCCACACAGTGGGCAACTCTCCATCCCCACAGCCCTCTGGCCTCTCTTATTCTTTCTCCAGGGGACTTGATATCGCCAATATTGGCCAAGAAACCTGCTTGTCTCCAAAACCTCCCCGTTGTGGAGGCACATGGTGCTCCTGGCATGCACCCAACTCTGGTTTCACAGAATCCTAGACTGGTTTAGGTTGGAAGGGACCTTTAAGGGTCACCTAGTCCAAACCCCCTGCATTGAGCAAGGACATCTTCAGCTAGGGCAGGTTGCTCAGAGCCCCATCCAGCCTGACCTTGAATGTTTCCAGGGATGGGGCATTGGCCACCTCTCTGGGCAGCCTGTTTCTCTAAGTACCATTGCAGCTCACCCTGTGAGCAGACTTTAGAACCGTCCAGTGTATGGAAATGCTCTTTTTGTGTAAATTCATGTTTGAGATTGTTCTCATAGAGGATAGATTTTTGGGGTTGTTTGAAAAGCACAAGCCAAACAGGGGGACCCCACTTTGTGCTGCTTCATGTGGAGCTGGCTGAGCCAGCAATGCAAAAATCCCACTGCAGAAATGCAGAAGTACAGAGGCTCTTCCACTGGTACCAGCCACACTCAGTTGTGGCTACTATGTGTCACAAAAAAAAACAAGAAATGTTTTCACACAAGCCACTCAAAGCCTCAGTGGCCCCTGGCCACTGGTATCACCTGTGCTGCCTTCAGCGCTCTGGCAAAAATACCACAGGAAGCAAATGTTTCAGCTTCAAAATGCAAATAATTTGTGGTTGTGGGTTGTTGTTTGTTTTTTTTCTTATTCTATGGTTATAAGTGATCTGAGCCACAGCATCCCACCTCTGGGATTAATTTTATGGGGATCACTAAGTCAACACACTGACTCCAAGGTGGGAGAGATGCTCCAGGTCCCAGAAATTTGTAGTGAGATCAGGGCAGATGCATCTCAGAGGCAGAAGCAGATCAGGGGTGATGCTTGAGGATGGTCTGGCCACTGCATCCTGCCCAGTTGATGGTGATGATGTCCGTGCATGGATTTAGCTGGAAATTGATGCTGGTACATGAATTTGGCAGAGATGTGGTTGGTTATTTGTGGCTGGATTTGCAGGAAGCATTGTGAGAAGCTCATTTGGCTCAGGTTTGGTTTTGTCTTGTAGCCGAGCACATGGAAGGGCCTTGGGAAGGCTGTGGGGCTGCAGGGTGAAAGAAAGGGTTCTTCCTTTTGTGGCAGATCTGAAACATGTAAGGGGGAAGGAAGAGGGAAAGAATCAGTTTAGGTTAAACTGAAACAACGTGATTTAAGGAAAAAAAAAAATCCCCCAGACACTCTGGTTTTAGATCACCCCAGAACAGTCTGTTTGACAAGAAATGCAAAGTTTGTGTTTGCAAATCAATTAGCTTTCTAAAACTTAACACACACACCCCCTCCCCAACATTTCCAAATAAAGTCAAACTCCACCACTCCTGAAAAAGTTTCAAGAGTGGAGGCTGGGTATTTCTGAGGTGCTTCCTTCTTTTTGGGAACCCCAGAAGAAGAAACGTTCTGATGTTTACAAGCCAGCTTCTATTTTGATCTCCAAATATTTTCTAAATTTCCCTGCAGTCAGTAAATAGCTCTGAAAACTGCAGCAAACAGGAACCTCATGTCCTGCTGCTGGGGAAATGTTGCAGTGGGGCAGCCCAGCATCCCTAGTGAGTGCTCAGAGAGGCAACCTGAGGGCTTGTCACCCAGGGAAATGTGGGACTTGGGTCAATCTGCTCATCTGTGCCTTGGAGCTGCCTCCA
>NW_008598995.1:0-303 GCF_000691845.1 Merops nubicus
TCCTCACAGGACAGGTGCTGCAGTCCCATCGTCAATGCAGCAAAGTCCCTTGTGGCCCCTTGTGGGACTCACTCCAGAACACCCATGTCTCTCTGGCACTGGGGAGATCAGAACTGGACACAGGACTCACCAATGCTGAGCAGAAGGAAAGGATCAGCTCCCTCAACCTGCTGGCAACACTGTGCCAGTATGACACCCATGGTCAACCTGATGCCCACCAGGACCCCCAGGGCCTTTTCTGCAAAGCTGCTGTGGCCCCAGCATATACTGGTGCACGGGGATGTTCCTCCCCAGCTGCAGGAC
>NW_008598995.1:668-3181 GCF_000691845.1 Merops nubicus
GGGTAGGGCACAGCGTCGGCGGCGGGCCTGAGCAGCCCACGGCGACCAGGCAGGAACAAGAGGGGCCCAAACACACACCACCCGAACCTTTCACCAGCCCTCTGAGCAAGCCAAGTCACATCGAATCCCTGCAAGCACTTCAGCAGATGAGTTTCAGCTCCCGTTCTCACCCATATTTCTGCACTAATGCCTCTGATGTTTTATTTCCATGGCTACTATGTTCCTTTTCTTCCCCCTGACCTCCTTCTACTCAGTGGGACATGGGATGGCAGCAGCTGCCTGAAATCAGTCCTTCACACATCGCAGGGGCTCAGCCTGGAACTTCTAAACCTACCCAGGGCAGCCCAACAAAACACAAGAAGGACCTGCAATAACATTGTGCTCTCCCTGGCCAAAGCTTGACCCCTAACACTAAGCATGTAGCTGAGAGCTGGCTTCCTACCCATAGGCAGGGATCACAGCCTGATTCCCCTGGATGAGGGTGTGAGGAGGAGAAGACAGAAGCTGAACATAAGCCCACCATGGGCACACTACAGCTTGTCCAAGCACTCTCTGCTTCCCCTAGGAAGCTGCACACTGAGCAATGGCCACAGGAGAGCAAGCGTGGGACAGGAGCCCTCAGGTGTCAGAGGGGGACACTACTGACTGGTCTCCCTGATGAAAAGCAAATGACCTCTCAATTCACTTGCTTTTGGGACTATTTCGACTAAAACCATTAGCACATTTTATCTGCACCCAGGACACAGCACACATGGGGCAGTGTGGGCAATGTGTGGCAGTGCAGAGCCCTGTGCCTATGCCACTAGGAGCTGACATAGCAGAAACGGTGTGACAGAGAGTGAGGCTCCACTCCAGCAGCAAACAAAGACAGCAGAGCAAACATCACAGCCTGCTGGCCCCAAGACCCACCAGCCTGGGAACAGGAGGGGAGCATCAGCCTGGACTCAGGCCATGAGGGAGGAAGGTCCAGCGCTGCTCACCTGAGTCTTGTTGTAGACTGAGCCACTGATATCAGGCACACCTGTGTTACTTGAGGTCACTGAAACACCTGGAAAACAAAAAAGCCACCAACAATGATAAAGTCACCCATCACCCAGCATGAGCCCGTGCTTTGCTCCTGGCACCTCCAGTGCCCTCGGTGGGTGCACCTTCGTCAGCAGCTGCCGCTGCCAGCGGGGCTGTCGGTGCCCTCAGACCCACAGCACCCCACATGGGAACAGAACAGGCTCAGTTCTGTGTGCCCACTGAAAAGCAGGAAACCATCCCACCGGCTACATCAGCCACGTCACAACCCAGCAGCTACCGCCTGGGTTCAAAGGCACTTCACCAGGCAGCAGCTGGCTGCACCGAACGCTCATTTAAGCTCATGAAAAGCCAGATTTCCCCTCAGATTAGGGACACATGTGGCTCTGCTGCAGCATTCAAAGGCCTTCCAGCTGTGGGCTGAGTGATGAGACTCAGCACCTGCTACAAATATGAGCTCTTTCAGATCCTGCAGAAAGTTGAGGTCTGCAATACTACTCTTTCAGGGCAGAGCAGCATCACTGATTCAGGCTGGCTTCCACCCAGACCAGCTGGTGCCACAACAGGCTCAGAAACACACCTTGCCAGCAAGGTGGCTCTCAAACCAGCCACTTACAGTCCTATAAAGACTGGCTCTAGTCACCTAACTTGGATCAGAACACCACCAGCGGTTACTCTGGCAGTGAATCAGAGGACTGGAGTCAGAAGGTATGCACTGCTCTAAGGCTGTACCCTCCCTAGGACATGGCTCTTTCTTGGATTGCTCCACCACAGATGGGAACATGACCAGCTCTTGCCTGAAGACAGTCCAGTTGCTTCGATTACACAGCAAGTGCCTGGCATTTGCTTAAGCCCAAGGACAAACTAGTTAGTTCTATGCAGTTGAATATATGTATCCCCGGTCTAATTAGCACGTGCAGAATAAAGCTTTCATATAAGCTGTAAATATTCTTCAGCCCATAAAGTCACAAAGGAAACATTTCCAAGCACGATACAATGCGACGAGTCACAGTGTGTACAGGGAGCAGCTGAAACACGAGCCCAGAGACCTGTGAGCTGCCCTGCTGGCTCCTAACACACGGTGGGCGACCTCAGGTGCCCGCCAACAAACTCAAAATCTGGACATCATTTGGCAGAGGGCCATTTCAGGAGCAGCATCCAACCACTCCGGCTTCAAAAAACACGGCACTGCTGCAGGATACTATTCTTCAGCAGAGAAAACTTTGGCAGAGGAAAACAGCTCACCTTTCCTCCCATGTACAGTTGTGGACAAAGCTATGCATCAGCCACACAAATCCTGTGGCAAAGTTCAGCCACGAGGTTTACAAGGAACACTTGGGCCATTAAAAAAGCATTTTGTATACGGGAGATGGAGACACAGCTTGGATCGTGACCCTGTTCAGAGCTGGCTGCTGTGCTGACTGCACAGCTCTGGCAGTACTGGGAGTTTGCCCCGTTAAACCCTACTCAAGAGCAACCTCAAGTCTCAC
>NW_008598996.1:0-747 GCF_000691845.1 Merops nubicus
CACCAGAAATCCACTTTGTCTCCATGTCTCATAAACACCAAAAAAAGAATACAGAAGGGGTCACTTCAAAAATGGGTAACTCAAGACCCCTGGACACCTGAGTTTGTCTGCAGCAGATGAAAAGCTTCAGAGCTCGCAGCATTTTGTACCAAACCCATGATTTTAACCACTCCATCTCCTGCAGAATTAAGCACAGGCTCTTATTTTACCCCGAGGTCCAGAGGTGACCAGCAGAGCCTGGGTGTGTGGAGGAGGAAGATCTGTGGCCACCTCAGCTCCTGCCAGGGAAGGTCTCGGTGGTCTGACAGCCCTACACCATGCAGCAGGCAGGATGTTTCCAAGGAGAACCCTCACCCAGCACTGCAGAAAGACCCCCCACGACCAAGCAATGCAGGGAAGAACAATGCTACAGGCTCCTGGCACACCACCAGTCGTGAACAAGCACGGGCCTGACACAAGGACTGGTGACAACCTGCTGCTCTGTTAGCTCCCAGCAGCTCCGACCCCTCTCCCGTGCCCCGGCTGGCACACGAAGAGCTGCTCTGTGCAGAGAGAAGTTGCAGTCACAGGATGTGCTTTGGAAAGCAGCTTTCCCATGGAACGTTCACAAGTTCTTCAGAAACTAACAATCCTCCTGGCTTTGTTTCTTGAGATGTATTTTTTAGACAGTCTGGATGGAGGATAAGATGCTGGAAGTTCTTAGGAGGATTTCTGTATCAAGGACAGTTCAAGGCTTCTCCTCTTTTA
>NW_008598997.1:0-23728 GCF_000691845.1 Merops nubicus
GCTCCGGGCCCAGCTGCGTGCACCCCGCCGCGGCACCCCGCCGCGGTGGGAGGCGGAAGCTGAACGTCTCAGCGTCCCCGATGGATGGAAGAACAACCTTAAGCAGATTATGACTCTGTGAAAGGCGGCGTGTCGCTTTATTATTATGATTTTTATCCTCAATTCTTGAAATTGGCAATAGTGGGTTGTAAGGCAGCGGCAGTAATGAAGCAGCAGAGCTTTTCAGGGGTTATGGTTTTATTCCATTTTTGGCGCTCCAGCTTCAGGTACCCTCTCCAATAGAACCCTGCTCATGACCTCGGTTGCTCCTTGTTGACAGGTTGGCACATCTTTCTGTCTCTCCTAGGCTTGGAAAGCTCTTGCCTTAGAACTGAAGAAATCACAGTTTAGGCCCCAAAAAGAACAAGGCAGATATGTAAAATACAGATGCAGAGCGAGAGAAATGTACTAAACCATGTTGGAATAAAGAACTATAATGCAACTTTTCAATAAATAAGTTTTACATTTCTCTCTCCCTTCTCTTTCCTGGGTTTCATTTTTGACTGCTAGTACTTAACAAATCATTTCATCTTAATGATTTGATTTTGTTATGAAATTCCAGTTTTACAGGTTCAAATGTAACCTTATTTACTATCAGGATGTCTACATCTGTGTGTTTACAATGAAAAAGTATTTTAATTTCTCTGCCTAGGTGACCGTAAAGGTTGTGTGTAGGTGACTCTTGATCATTACATTTCAGGACCCTACAGAGTTTGTTCCACTAATTCATATGACAAACATGGAGAGGATGGGAATTACAAAAGAAAATGTTGCTCATGACACCTCATTTAAAACCTGATTGTAGATGTATGAACAAATGAATTTTCAGGCTCCTAGGTAGGGCATTTTTAGTTCCTTCCTAGTCTTCTGAAGCACATTGTGGTGTTGTTTACCATACAGAAGTTATAAAGAGCACAAGAGTAGAAATGTACAGATCAATTGAAAAAAAAAAAAGGTTTTGCTTTTCATCCTGTAGCAGCTCAGTGGAAAGGTCTGGTTCTGCCTTTCCAGAAACACCATGTTGGATCCTGATCCTATGGACATTGAGGAGCTCTGGCTGCAGCCCCTGGGCCAGCAGCAGTCTCGGGCTCAGGCAGAACAGAGGTTGTGGACAGAGAACAGCTCAGCTGGCCCAGCACAATCTAGAGAGAGAGTAAAGTTAAAAAGTTCAAGGCTGGAGCCTATCAGGACTGCAAATGGTGCCTTAACACTCCAGGCTTCTGGCTCTAGGAAAGGGCACATTTTTGCATGCCTTAAGTTTGCCTTTTTGATGGGTTTATGCATAATCTTAGCTCCCTGCATGTCCATAGAGGTTTACATTCTTGGGGATCTTGGGCATCTTGGAAATTAATCAATCAAAGAACCAGATGTTCTTCCTGCAAAAGCTATAGGAAAGAAATACACTTAATCTTATAATCAAGAAACAAGGAAAAAAGAATCCTTGTCCAAAACTTTGAACGCTCTTACTGTGAATTAAAACCAGAATGACACTAAGGAAAAAAAAACCCAACCAAAAACAAACCTACCCAACAACCCAAACCCAAAACAACTAGCCAACAACCTGCCACTCTTTTGAGCCAAACCAAAAAGTACACCAACTAATCAATGAAAGCAGACCAAAACAATATCATACATCAGCCACAGAGCTGCTCTAAGCCTGGGCAGATAAACTGGCTTGGCAGCATGCTGTAGAAAGTCTGATGCTCCTCGCTGAAGAGGAGCGAGGTGTGGAGGCAGAAACCAAGTGCTAGTGGTTGCATGGAAAGCCCAGGAAGAAGCCTTGGGTTTCCCCTTTAGGGGAGCTGTGTTTTCGTTAGGATCACCAAGGGCTGCCGCGGCAGAGGTGAGAGGTGCTGGGGCGTTGCCTCTGCGCAAGTCGCGCCCATGCATGCCCGCAGCGGCTCCTCCTTGCACGAGCCTTGTTCTTTGGCCCTCACCACCATGGTCTGACCGTATTCATATCTGCGTTCAGAAACCACCCAGAAAACCCGATTGGCATCCTCCCAGCTAAACAGAAGAAATAATGGAATTTAGATTTACCTGCGTAACACAAGAGAAGGTCCTTACATCCTCTTCTTGCTGCCTTGACTTTTCTAAGCATCTGTAATGCTGTTTTCTCCCACTTTCAGCTGTGTGACCTCTTCCCTCATGCCAAACTACTTTCTCCTTCTTTCCCAGCCTCGCCTTAAAACACTTATTCATTAAAGTCTGGACATAATTTCCACTGAAATGCTGCTTCCCCATCAGCCGTTTTCATCGAAAACATGAAAAATATTGTCAAAACCTTAATTCTGCAAACAGTCACGTTAAATGATGCGATATCAAGATTTTCCTCTTTCCTTCCTATTCCCTGCTCCTATCTTCCTATAGAGTTGGAGAAAGCCATGGCATTTTTTTTCAGTTGAGCAATATGAAAATTACAGAGCCTGGTTAGGATTTATTTGTATTAATAATTTAGCATCTGGGAATGCAGTGCAACAGTCACAAAATAATACATGCATGCCTGTTAGTCTTCTCAGCAGGCAAGAAATCAGTGTCAGATATCATGAATGTACGCTGAATAAATAATAGCTGCAGTTTGCGCTGACAGGTAATATTTTGAGAAGCAAAACATGCTGAAGTCTGTAACAGCAAGGAGAGGTAAAGGCAGCCCTTTTGTAGAACAGAGCAGGAAATCTGTTCAGCTTTCTTGGTTGTTCCAAACCACTGTTGGTAAAAATAGGCTGCCTCTTAAAAAAACCCTCAGCGTTACTTGCTGGGTTCTTCTGAGTCATAATTTGTAAAAGCAAAAACCTAAGAAACCTGTGTTTTAAAAGATCTCCAAAGTGCTACATTTTACAGTGTAGCACTGTAAAATGTATGACAGTCTTTGACTGAGATAACCCCTCAGAAAAATAACCAAATATCATGTTCAAATTCTTCACTCTAACCAGTATGCTAATTACAGACTAATTCATCACTAATTGGCTTCACCATTCTATATCGTCTCTCATGATTCCTCCCTTTCTACATTGCTAACTCGGCAATGCTTCCACTCGTTTTGGTTTTGGCTGTGTGTATTTTACCAGCTATAGCCTGTCATGTATTATAATAGTAATTACAGAGTGGCGGGGAAAAAAAGGATCTGAACTTGCCTACAGTATTTTAAGAGGCTGACAGTATTTGCCTGAAACATCCCACTGTGTTTTCAGGAGGTGCTTTGGCTGCGGAGTGCTGAATGGGTCCTGATGACTCATGGGTGATTACTGCCACAGATGCCAAGGTGACAGATCTGCCTCCCTGGGGAGACCATCTTCAAGGTGGGCATAGCATTCTGGAAGTGGAAGAGAAGGGTTTGAGCAGAGCTCTTCATCCTGCTTAACAGTGCTGGTCATGCTAATACGTGGAAGCTGAAGGAAAGCTGTTGGGCAGGGATTGGAAAAGAGCACTTTGTGTTTTGCATAATATTTAGATATCTGTGGGAGCAGGTAGACAGAGGAAACCTGATCACAATTATATCTTTAAAGAATGAACTGAGGAGGCCTTTCTTGTTTTCTTTTTTTTTTTTTTTTCTTGTCTTAGAATGTCCCTGAAACACAGATTGGAAGAGAAGTTTCCTCAGACACTGCACAGAAGTTTTCCCAAGCCAGCAAAGCAGTTGCTAAATTGTAAGAATACTATCTTCAAATGGGATCATGCATTTTCTGATAGTTATATATCTGTGTTTACAAGCTCTGGATGGGTTTGCACTCTGTGTGGCTACACAAGGACACAAGGAAAAAAACACACATGGAGTTACCTGAGAAAATCCAGAAACAACATAAAAATATTAAAAGCATAACTTACAGATTTATTAAAAGTCACATCCCACTACAGACAGAAAAAAAAAAATTACTCTTATTTTACTTACTCAAATAAACGTTTTAGACTCTCTGTGAAAGTTGGTAAAATGCACTGACTTTCAGTAAAACATATTTTTTTAAGTGACAGTGAGGGGCCTGTGGGAGCAGGACACTGTGAACAGCAGTGCATCTATAATCCAGCCGAGGAATATATTAATTCTTGTTTAGGGACAGTATCTTTTTGAAGATAGAGAAGGCACTGTGTATATTACATTCCATAGCTTTGAAGAAATGAAAAGCAGTTAATACACTTAAAGGTGCATTGTTGTCCTCCTCCTGTCTTCCTCAGTGTTAGCCCTCTGCTGAGCATCAGAGGAATGCTGGGAAGACTAGATTCCTGTGGTGGAAAAAAACTGGAGCAAAAAGCCCAAACTTAATCTCAAATATCACTTCCTTAATTTAGTTATATAGACCAACCCTGTAGCAGATGCATTGGTAAATTGCAGACGTATAATCCGTCTTCCCAAAAATAATCCCACGTAGGGCTCTGTGATTCCCAGCACCATACACTTTCCAAAGAATTATCCCCAAATGCCAAAAAATGAAAGTAAACTGTTTATCATTGTTTGTCTCCAAATCACACTGTATACAGAACTAACATAGCAGTCTTCAGGTCTAAAATGTAAGCGGGTGCCAAGAAATAGCTTACCCCATAAAGGTACCTCAGACTACCTGAGGAAAAACTGATTTTAGTGCTTCCATCCCCAGTATATAAAATGGAGATAACAATGTCTTCTTACTTGAGCAGCATAAAGATTAATTACTATTTGTAAAGAATTAAAAGATATTCTGGGCAGGCTGTACTGCAGAACTTCATGAAGAAATTTAATAATTCTGTTTCCATTGTGGAGCTGGACTTCTGCACAGGGCTACATCTTGAATGAGAGAGAGCAATATTTCTATTTTTCTCTTTAATCCTATTAGACATTATGTCACTAAATGAGTCAGGATTCTCTGGGAAAAAAAAAAGGAAGAAAAAGATCCTGTGACAAACTACTGCATTCACTCAGGGAGGCTACAGCAAGGTTAAGTAAAGCATCCCTGTTCTGGCGCTACCCAGCTGTTGAATGCTTGACCTTCCACTTCTTATGTTCTTTTAATCTATTTTCAGATGTGATTTCCCAGGATTCTTTTTAATATAAAATAACCCAGAAATCTGTCATATGGAAGTAGTCTGGTTCCATATGTATTGTTAGCAAAGACACAAGCTAATGAGCTTAGTAGAAGTTTGGGAGAGTCGTTGGGCTGCCTGCACTCCTGCTCCTGTAGGCTGCAGGTTTACCACTCAGAAGTAGTGGGCCTTCTTCATCTGTCTGGGACAAAAATTAGGAAGGTACACAGTGTACATTTTATCAGTGAGTTTCGAGCTCTCTGCTGATGGTGGAGCACTGGCTAGTGGTCCCACAGTTTGGGAATCCAAGAAGAATCCAACTTCTCATGGACTGTCTTGCTCACCATCTTTCTGAAATCTGCTCCTTTCTACTCATGTTCATAGAGGCTGCCTTCACTCTAGTGCCCCATCCATTCATCCCTGCCACGTACCTAGGGCTTTGAAGAACTTTACTGATACTAACTGTATTTCTAATGACATGCTAACTTCTGGACTGGATTCAAAGTAAGGACTAATAAGATTTGCATTTGGTTTCAACTTATTAATTGGAGTATCTCCTGCTGCTGTTATCTCCAAGGAAAACACATCCAAGCCAGCAGCATGCTCATTGTCCTCTCTGCCCACACCATCTCTGATGGAACCTGCAAATGGATGCAAGTCACTGTGAATCTCCCATCAGGTGAACATCCATCACCTTGGCTGTTGTCACGTTGGCGGCACCATGGGCTGTTATTGGGGGGTGTAGGTTTGAGTGCCACTGGTGTTGTTTTGCCCCATTCTCATGTCTTGTAGCACTTTGAATTGACTATTTTGTTGACAGTGTTGAAGTGAATGTGTGTCCTCATTAGTTTAGTTTATGCTGAGAAAATTTTTTTGCTTGGGAATTGCAATTACATCCATCATTAAGGATGAATTCTGGGCCCTTCAACCAAATGAAAAATAGTAATCATGGCACTGTGCCAAAGCTGCTGTATACAGATAAACCATGCTCATTCCCTAGCTTGCAATGGAAAACAGATATAGGTTGTAGTGAAGTCAGGCAGAAGGAGAAACAAAATAAACACAGCCACTCTGCTCTCTGAGATAGAAACGCAGCTGCATGCTGAACAAATGCATCAGCACTAAGCTGAGGAGGACCAAATGGAGATCTAAAAACTCTCTGAGACTGTTTCCACACAGAAATGAATTCCACACATGCTCAGTGCATGCAACCAGAAGACTGGAATGGGTGATCATCTTGCTGAACAGTTCAAGAGTCATGTGATTATCAAATCTTAAAGGACTTAAATATAAGAATTTTAAAGACTTAAAAGAAGATTCCTCAACAAGCTTCCAAAAGCTGGAGCCGTATGTAAGGATAAGGCACAGTTTCCCATATAAATGCAAGATATAAGATGGACCAGATCTAGAATTGTTAATCCACTAAATGGAAGAGAGATACCATGCAAATGTACCCATATGAATGTAAAAAGCAAGTGGGTAGAGGTAAGAAAGTGGACAAACAAAACTAAAAGGGAAACATGCAGCATCTGAGCCATAATAAAGGCTGCCCTGCGTAAAGACTTTGAATACAACAGGCATGGAAAGAGAAGTCATTGAGATCAAATGTACAGATAAAAGAAAAAATGTAAAATAACCTTGTCGAGGAGGCAGGAAGTGAGACCAAGAGTGAGATTTTTCACGCATATCATATTAATGCAGTGCAAGGTATGGAAAAAGAAATGCTGCTGTAAACCTCAGACTGCCTCTTGATACAAATACATGATGGCATCAAAAACTCCCACCCCAAATCAAACCCCATGATACAAACAAAAAGCCCTCAGGGAGTCTAATGCAAAACAAGCAGCAGGGTGGTAGTAAATGTGTGAAGTGATGAAGGCAGTCTTTTATGAGAGACTCAGTCAATCAGAGACAGCTAGAGTACATAATGTTGGTAGGATGGTATAAAATTCAAGCTGCCATCTTCTGAGTCCCTTTGAGGGTGAGGTCAACAGGGCTGTTGTGGACGTGACCTTGTGACTGACTGTACCATCTCAGGCAGGGTAAGCATCTTTTGTTACTTCATGATCTTCCTTATCATGTTGACTCTCTTTGCATGAGTGTTTTGCTGCATTCTTCTCTTTTGCATTTTGCCTACCCAACAGGATGCTTTCTTTTCAGGTGCCTATGCTTTGCTTCTTAGAATCATAGAAACACTTCAGTGCTTCCATCATTTGAGATCTTAGAAGAGCTAGCTGGTGATCAGACTACATTTGCCCAAAAGTGCCTTTTGTGTGTCCTTGGAAGCACTTTTGTGAGTGTGCTTCCACTTTCACCACACTATGCCTGGGTGAGGGAAAGCTAGGCAAGCATCCTAGCCAGACACTCTGCACATTAGCAGACAGCTAGAGTTCATGACTAAATACCTTCCTGGATGAAGGTTATCTGCTTTGGAGAAGTAGAGCCATTCCCAGTGCTTCATGACAAGAGCACTCAGGTAAGTTAAATGGCTCATATGCAAGATTATGGGCCTCATCTGGACACAGATAATTGGGACTGGATTTAGGATCCCATTTACAGAAGTGAATAATGCCTGTCAACAGAGTGGGATTAGTTGGATCTACTGGGAGCAGTGTGTATCTCACAACCTTCTGCTGCACCAATGGGTAAACTACATGGCAGCAGCTGGAGCTGATCATCGCCATAACCTGTTTTGAGAGAGTTCAGGAAGTGGATTCAAATTTGGCTGAAAATACAGTAAAGCGCACTTTCCTGCCATGTCATTCATGGACATTTGCTGACCTCTCAAGGATTATCTGCCAGAAAGGTAAAAGGAACACAGCTGCATTTAAAGATAATTTCTAAAGGTCTTTAATATTAGATTTGTAAACTAGCTGACATTATTTCTACTGTTTTCCCACCATCAGACAGCTGCTGGCTTCTGAAAAAAAAGAAAAGGTAGCATAGACATGGTTACCACATAAAACCATTACACATCCTGTCCCGTAATACAGCAGGATGACTGAAAAGGCAACCACACAATGTGATGTTAGTGAGTTGTTGTTTGCAGTCCTAATTCCTACAGCAGAGATAGCTGGTAGCTTTTGGACTGAGTTCATTATCAACACACAACCAAGAGACATGTCTAGCAGTCATGTTCTCTGTGAGTTGTTTCATCATTAAGTTTGAGGATGTAAAGCAACTGAAGTAGAAAATGACACTAAATCACTAGAGAGCATTTTAAAGGAGTCATTGCCAGTGACTCTCCATGATGCTGAAACTGCAGTGCTACAATTTTGAGGTACACAACGAGAAAAGGGAATTAGATATACATAGATAGCTTCATTTCCTGGTCATGAAAGTATAGCAAATGAACCAAAATATGAGATCCTTAAACTGCCAGAAAAACAGATAACAGAAAGGCACAGAAAGTGATCAAGCCAATTATTTACCATTGTCAAGGAAGAGTCTGAAAGGAATCTGAGAACACATCATATGAAACAAGTGCTTATATCTATCATTTTGTAAAGCTGGGCACATGCCAAAGGAGAACTCCCACCCGTAGAGTACTTGAATTATTGAGACAGTCTGAGCATATGAGATAGAATCATAGTTAAAGGCACTTGGCTCACAACACTCAGATCACAGAAGCTTCCTCAGAGTGCCTTCTAAAACTGAAGTGTGTCTTCAAAAACCTGGAGATGTCATTGTTTGGCAGACGTGACCAAGGATATCAAAGATCTGGTAAACAGTTGGGGTTCATATGGGAATGTGCAAAAACAACCCAAAGCTGATGAAATGTACATAGCATTTGGTTTGTCTGTGCTTTAAATAAGGGACAGTGTGAGAATGAACTTGAGCGTTGGTAGCACATTGTCTATACTGTTTGTTGCTCCTGGTTTCTCCTGAGTGGCTCAAACTTAGCTTTCTACAGGAAAGTCTTCTGTGTAGGTGACTACCATACAGATGGGTGGACATGATCTCACCTGTTCCACTTGGAATTTGGGACCAGGGATCAGTACCTGTCCCTCCCTTAGTTAGTGATGTTCATAGAGATGCAGGTGCCTCAGACAAAAGTTAATGCTTGCTCAACCCCTCCCATGCACACCACAGATTCTCTCCACTACTGCCTAACAGAAATGACCCAACTGAGGTTCTGAAATTTCCTTGGCTGCTCATCCCTCCCTGTTCAGCTGACAGGCTGCTGGTAAGCAGGCATATGTCAGACACTGCACTGACCACAGCAGGGATTATTTCAGCAGGCCTGGCACCCTCAGCCTCATGCTTTCAGATAATGGCCCTTGGTAGAGTTCTACTTCACCATCATGTTACAATGTCAAAGCTTAATTGCTGCTTAAAATTGCTGCAGCTCTATTAAAGCAAGCTGCAAAAAAGAAAACATATGTGAAACCACTCCTGAATGGAGAAACGTTCCCTGCAGAAAGTGTTAACAGCAGTCTGGTGAAAATGCTTGCTGTCAAGATGAATATATACCTTTGGTCCTTAGCTCTGGCAAACAGCAGTGATAGCGTGAGCAAGAAATAGGACAAAAGGGAAACACCTATAGGCCAAAGCCTGCCACTGTGGACAAGTTACAGTCCTCTGAGATCTTATGTTAAATTGATAAAGCCAGACAAAATCCTATCAGCCCATAATGTTTTAATACCGCAGCACCAGAAGTCCAAGGCTGCTGATTGTTAGTGGAAGAAAAACCTGATACGTATTTCAGTATCAAGGACCTGGAAAGTATACACCTCACTTTTTACAGTATCTCACAAAGCCAGGGCGTTTGCAGGCAAGCAAGCAGGTCACTGAAGGAGAGATTATCTCTACGGATAGTAGATTAAGTACTATAATGTGAACAAGGAGCAGCATTCACACTCTCATTTTTTGGGACAAAATGAAATGTTACAGGGAAAATCACCCAAGTGGGGGACATTATGTTAGCACTGGGTGTGGGATCCTCTCAATGGACCTCAAACACTCAACATGTAGCGTTTGATAAATGCAGACAGCTGCAGTGTACCTCTTGGCTACACTGGTGCTGCCAACTGCAGTAGTGGGAGTAGCTGGGGAAGGCTGGAGTGCCTGGGAAAAGGGGGCCCAGTTTGTTCCCTCCACCACTACCACGTGAGCCATGCTGCTGCCACCTTGCCCCTTGGCCAGTGCACACAGCAAAGGGATTGGAGCCAAGGAGCTTATTATCT
This sequence comes from Merops nubicus, assembly GCF_000691845.1. Taxonomy (NCBI): domain Eukaryota; kingdom Metazoa; phylum Chordata; class Aves; order Coraciiformes; family Meropidae; genus Merops; species Merops nubicus. Next base: position 10,218 of record NW_008598997.1, read on the forward strand.
TGTCTCTCTCTTTTTCTGTCTGCACTTGTGTACAGAATGAGAGCCATGATGTTTTGGAAGGACTTGAAGGCCAGCCAAAATGAAAGTGAGAGAAATCGTTGGAGCAGCCAACAGGCTGCAGCAAGAGAAAAGAGGACACTGAAGTAAATAGCAGTCTTTACATTAATTTCAGGGCAGGGTGGATCAAACCCATTTAAGCACAAGGCTAGAAATGGGAAATGTCATACTGAATATTAGAAAACAAACTGTGGCAGTGAGTGCCATCAAGCAATTTGTGCCCAGGGGGGAAGCAGAGCCTTGCCCTACTAGGGATGGCAGCATACTATTACAGCGCTCTAGAATCCTTTAGAATGAGTTTCCTCACTGTTATCTCATTATTAAGATTTTTTTTTGTTTGTTTTAATCCATTGTGCTCTGAAAGAAAAATACGAAGAGAACTTTCTTCTTCCCTCTGTCCTTTAGAATGGTAGGCTGTTTCAGGCAAAGAAACCTCTGACACTTCAAACAGCAGCAGTAGAGCTAACATTCTTTAATGAATTATTTGGCGACATAACACGACAGTGCCCAAGAGATTCATACTATGAAAAATATTTTTGTTATTTAAATACAAAGAAAGAAAAATTTAAATCTCAAGCCAGGACTATCCTTTTTGTCTTTGGGCCTTTTACTTTGTTCTTCTTTGAGGTGTGCAAAATTTACTTTGACGTCCCTCGGTTTTGGAATATTTTAAGTGAAAACTGATTTTTTTGGCAAAGCAATCTATTTTTTAGAGGTTTTTGTTTCAACACCTCACAGATACTTGGAGTCAAATGGGTCATATTCTCTGCCCTACAGAAAGAGCAAAAAGTCATGTTAATTGCCCCCTGTGGTGGTTGCCATAGGAAACAAAGGAAACCTTAGGTTCAGCAGAGTGGCCAAACCAAGGGACATGACTACAAGTGTGTCTCACGGATGTAAAGAAATAGAGTCAGTCAGGTAAAACTAGTATTTTATATCACACCATGTGGGGTCTGCACTCTTTACTCACAGTCTTCACCTGAATCTCTGTGAATGTGCTTTTTGTTCTGCAAAACATGCATTGCTAAATACTATCACTGAAAAAAGCAGAGCTAGGAAACCCTCCAGAAACAATTCCTAAATGCCCAGGTAATCATCAGTCTTCAGCTTCTCCCCCTTGTTCTGATCTGGGCTGTTCTTTTGAGCTGTTGCTGGCACAGTACTTATGTCCCACGTCATTTTTACGTACAGAGGCTCAAGATCCATTCAGTAATAATGACACTTGGAAAAGGGTATTACCACTTCACACTGTGCAGTGCAGCACATTGCAGACCTCCACTAGTTAGCATCACATAAGCTTTTCTGGAATGGGAAAACCATATTATTGTGCTGCTTTTTTTGAACAAATTTGCTACTTTGGTGAAGCTGTGCTGCTTCAGGAACCCAGACAAAGAGTTTTGCTAGGTGCTTCGTATGCCTCATGCTACGCACTATCAGTCTGGAGCAAGAGCTTTGGCATCTCATGAGTTCAGGCCCTTCAGAGTAGGCAGACCTATAAAAGCAACTAGAGCTTCTAAATATAAGTTCCTCTTGGAAACAAAAGGCAGGCACTAAGACTGGAGGACTGGCCTAGGTAAACACTAAAATGTGCCTATAGTAATTATTTTGTCCATATCCTTAATAGAATTTAATTTCTGTTCTCCTTAATATCAGTTTGGAAGTCAGCAGCTGTGATACATATGTGCTGGGATAGCTTTACTAGATGGAGGGAGTTTTTTGTAGATGTCTGCTATGCTGCTTCTGTAAAAATCTAAGAATAAGCAGCACATCTGACTCAGCTGTGTCTCACATCCTGGGCAATAAGGAGAGGCAGAGCTGCTCCTTCTCTGGCCTCCTTACAGAAAGCATGAAAGGTCCCTCTTTTCTTTTACTGACTGGAGAGGATTATGAGCTTATGGCCTGAGATGAAAGGATGTCAATAGGAGATGCTGTGCCTGGACAGACCTAGAAAAACAGTATTTGGATAGTGCCTTGCTTACTCGTGGTATATATCCAAATTTGCAGTCATCCTGGTTGTTGAAAAATACAGCCCTCTGAAAAGCTCTTGTTCCTTGCTGCCATTTCACAGACAGCTCAAACCTGAAGCCTTTCTTCTTGTTTGGGGAAGGAGCACAGGTGCTACCTCCCATTCCTCCACCAGCTCTCTCATGCCTCCAGAGCCAGTCAGTGTTCCTGTGGTAGCCCTGACTCTGGCAAGCTCACTGGGCTGCCTCCGGAAACACTCACGTGGCATGTGTAGAGGGGCCTTTGCAGAATTACAAACCCAGTCAACTTTCTTAGCAGTTACACCCAACTTGTCACCAAAGAGCAAAGTTGTCTTGGAGCTGCAGTCAGCAAATGTGGTATTATGTTGCATATCTAACATTATAATTTTCCAGTCTAAGGATAAGTTATTGACAGTGATATAATCTATCCTAGGACAATTATGGGGCAGTTTCAAAATTGAAAGTATTTAAGCAAACATGTTGTAGCAAGTTGTGGGGTTTTGTTGGTTTTTTTTGTTTGTTTGTTTTTGTTTTTGTTTTTGTTTTTGTTTTTAAATTAGTAGCTGCATGAGGTTACAAATGAAATACTAGAAACTGTTCTCAGGACCTTTTAGTCAGTCAAAAGATGAGTGACATGCTCAGAAATGTCCCATAAATACCATCTGAGGATGTCTTACATATCTGGTCACTACATTTGCTTTTTAGATTTAAACATCCACATAAAAATAAAGGGAGTGGTGGAAACGGCTTTGAGGAGCTTGAACAACTCATGACCTAGAATAGTAATATGAAGCTCAAGCAAAAATTCAGGGGACTCCAGGATACCTGAAGGATAGCTAATAAAAGAAGTAGGGAGTCAAGAAGTCTCTTGCTTTGTTCTCATTCACCTAAACAGCCTCTGTTCAGTGTTGAAAACATATGAGTGAGATGGCCTGGCGACATGACCTGTGCAGCAGGCTGTTGGAATTATTTCACTGAGCCAAATGAAGGAAAAAACCAACCTAAATTACTGTGTTTGACTCCAATAGTTAGTGTATACACAATTAGCCATCTGCACTTCTATGTAAATGGAGCTGCTGCTAGAGACTGGGATGCTGGTGTTGGCACTGGCTCACTAGTGACCAAGAAGGAGAAATGTGCTCTGTGGGAGCCCTCACTCTAATACAGGCCATGCTGGCAGCCCTGGGGTCCTCTACTGCAATGGCATTCAGGCTTTCTCCTGGGAAAGAAATTCCCTGTTTGTGCTGTAACTTTGCTCAGTCTGTTATGTCTTACACTGAAAATAGGTTTCCTCTTTTAACATCTTTCCCTTTAATATGTACATACAATTTCAACATATCCTTATATTTATATAACTATGACTAATTGTACTCATTTATAAGAATCTGTGATTTATTTATTTTGTCAGGCAGCATGGGTTTTTCATATGCAGTTTTGGAGAACTGAAATCCAGTCATTTCTTTATTCTTCACCAAGGGTGTTTTCCTCGATCAAAAGTGTTCATGTATCAATGGTAAGACTGTTCAAAGACATTCAAGCCCCATAAATTGTTCCACACAATACAAACACACAGCATTCACTTTTCTTCATTCATCTTCACCTACTGATGTCATTTAGCTATGAAGCCATTCTTTCTCTCTTTTTCTTTTTTTTTCCCCTCCCTCCTTTCTTTTTTTGTTATGCAAACTTGGCAGATTTAGGCTGTGTATTAGATACGTTTGATAATTATGCTTTCCCTTTGTACTGAATGGACTCAAAACCTGGTTTTCTGTTTCAAGAAAAAGAACTAAGAACTTAATACTTGTTGGAAACTCAGGTCTGTCCAGCTGTCCAGCTGGAAAGAAGATATTACTGAGTTACATGTGGTTTATGAGAGACTTAAGTGGTCCATAAAGCCTGATGAAAATAAATGTTTCCTAATATAAAGTTATTTAAAGAGGTATAAACCATTCCAATTGGTCAGATCTGAGTTTAAGGCTTACACTAGTACCAAAATACATGGGGATTTATCCAAGTTGTGGGTTTTTTTGTTTGTTTCTGTGTACACTTTGCTATTTGTGATAGATTTGAGTATGTTGGAAAGGGAAGCCTTAATTGCTATTATAAGTCCACTTCCCATGGCTTGAAAAATATTGATTGTTAAAACAGTGTGTATGTAATTTTAGGTAGTCCTTTTCTTCTTTATCTCCACTGCACTCATAATCTCTCAAATGCTATTTTTTAATCTACTCTGACACTTTGCATGTAATATCCCTAAACTAGCAATATTCATCTTGGACATGCTTTATTGTCTAAGGTATTTTAACTTTGCTCTATGCATTTGGAAAGCCTATAAGCTTCATAAAAGAAAAAATATAGGTATTCTCTTTCTATAAAGTGTCATTCTACAGTGAGTATAACTGTGAAATGCCTTTATTTAAGTTGCTTCCTTCTCAGTTATTGCTAGAGACTTTCAAAAAAGGTAGCGTCTAAATGATAATTGATGAGAGCACTTTCAGAGCTGATCATGGTGTCACAGTGGGACTACACTGCTGCGCACTTGCTGCATTTGGTGGAGTTGCTCCCAGTTCATGCTAGCATGGATGAAAATATTCACAGAAATAAAGGCTGTGAAGCCCATAGAAATATGTCATCTTATGTCTTCGCTGGTTTAGACCTCAGTTCCTCCCATCACCTGAATTCTGCTTTGAATCTCAACAGTACATTAAATCCTGTGTGCCAGTGAAGTCAGAATTTGGAAAATCAGTTAATGAGTTGCTGTTGGGGAAGGCACCTTAAGATGATGGATGTGGTATTTGGTTTTGCTGAAATAAGAGTAAAGAAGATTTAGGAGACTTGCATAAAAGTACTGGATGATTCAAGAAATAAAGGAAATTAACTGGAATTTTGAAAGCTTGTCCTGTTGGCTTTGCAAGACACTGTTCTTGCTTCTTCTGTGGAAAGGGAGATAATCTAGCAATCTCCTCTGCCACCTGGATACTCTGAAATACTTGTGGATAGCATGAGACATGGTAAATTGAAACTCCGTGACCTGACTGTGATCACAGCTCTAATATTTTTAGCATAAACATACATGGCCAGCTTAATTCTTTCTTTCTGTCTGTACGTGGTCCTTAAACTTCATTTCAGCTTCCTGGATCTGGGATTTTTGTGTGCCTTTTTTTAGGTTCGTTTTTTTGTCTGACTTTTACTTTAAGCTTTGATCTTTTCAAAAATGGTTCTGAACATTATATAGCACAAGCCTTTGCTTAGCTCTGCAATATATTCACTTCCTCTCATGAGGCCTGACAGTGGGACAGGTATGAGAAACTCAGTGAGATATCTGAAATAAATCTGGCACCCAACCAGCTTATCCCCCTTAAGTGACCTTTCTGAAGTTAACCAGTTTCTTAATGCTGCCTATGAAGTGACCAATTATGTTAACTTTCTGCAAAACGAAAGCAGAACAGATGACTCTTTGAAGTAGAAATCACAACTCTAGCTCCCCAAAACTTGACAATGTCTGAGGCCTTCTTTTCCACTCTTCTTTCCTTGAGATAGTTGTGTGTCGAGTGTTCAATATTTAATCCTCTCTATCTATGAGGCATGTTATCACCAAGTATTAAATAAATAGCTCTGGAAGGTGCCTTGAGGAATAAACTTGTGCACAGTCCTTGCCCAAAGGCAGGCCCAGCTATACCAGAATGATTCCCAACTCACATCTGTCACTTTTGCTCTTAGAAACCCAGTGATGGTTATTCCACAACCTCCCTAGGCAACCTTTTCTGCTGTTTACTGTCCTTATCACTAGAGGAAGCTGTCTCTAGCACCAACTGTCAGTCTGTCTTGGTGCAATCAAAATGCATTACTGTTGTCCTATCTCCAAAGAACATCTCTTTTGACCTTAAAGGCACTTAATGTCTCTTGGGTTTTGTGTTTTTTTGCTAGATTGATCAACTTCAAACTTTACTAGCAGGTCATGTTTCCTACACTTTCACATTTTTCTGTCCAATTATTCTACATCTTTTTTGAAGCTTGGTGCCCCAAACTGGTTGATATTCTCCATCAGAGATGTTATCAGCACCAGATAGAATAGTAAGATTATTTTATATGTTTTAATAGCAATTCTTCTGCACAGCTTACTGAGTCCATTGGAGCCCATGTAACCCTCGTCAGCCTCCTAAGGCAGACTTTCCATCGAGCTGAGGTGTGAGTAATTTTTTTTAATGGACTGCTTGGGCTCACAATGACCATGAACAGAGGTGCTATTTGAAGATGTAATAAAGAAAGCCTGGAAACCAGACCAGAGGATTAGAGGGAGCACTGTGCAGACAGTCCCTTTCTTTTCAATCTCCTTGGATACATGGAATATAAGTTAATGAAGAACTCTTAACTTGTCCTAGAAAAAAAAAAGAAAAAAAAAATGAAACCAAACCCCAAACCAAAACATATTTAAGATGTAAATTTAACAAGTGCTGAAGGGATTCAAGAAGTTATCCAAAATGAAAGCAAGTTGGAGTTATCCAAGTCTGAAACCGCCAAAGTGTGTGCGGAGTGTCAGAGAGCATGACACAAGTGCTCTGGTTTTAGCAAGCCAGAAGCAGCAGTGGAACAAAAACCTACGATGTGGGATTCTGAACTAATTCTGAGGTGATTAATAAAACTAACATAATTCGTCACTTACATACATTAGAGAAGCAAGCCAAACATTTAGCCTCTTACAGTGGATGAGATGGTTTGTTCAGAGAACATCCAGGTGCTACCATCTGACCTGGAAAAATGCCCAAATGAGAATGTTAATTTTTCAGATATTTTAAATTAAAAACTGTGTCTGGAAGTTAACTTTTCACTTAACAATGAAACCTCATTTTAATCCAATGACTGTCTATTGTAAGCAGAGCTCCCACCAGTCATACCTCTCTTAGTGCAGTGCTGACTTTATGAGTTGCACATGATTTGTAAATGAGGGGATAAATAGGATATCAAATGCTCTGTGCAAATTTACCACAAAGACATCTGGATCTGAGAACCTCCCAGCAGGCAAGTCACTAACGATCTCTAATGTTTTCTTCAAAGAGAATGACTTGGTTGGGTCTCTGTATTCTTTAAAGATCTCCAGGAAGTTCAAACAGGGAAATAGCATACGTTTATTTTTAGTCATGGACGGAACTTCCTTCAAAATAATACACATCTCAGTCTTGTGAAGTAACCTGCCTCTTGGTGTTGTTCACTCAAAATGCTCATACCTTCCTGCCTTGCAGAATTAATAGTATTTCTATTGAAACGGTGATATTGCTGCATGGCAGTCATGAATGTCCCTCTTTTATGGGTTCTTTTTTAAGCAGGGATATGCGTCCCTAAGGGAAGCATAGTTTGGATAACTTTGCTTCAAGGATTACCTTTCATCAGCCATGAGACCAAGGAGGGGCAGAGTGTGGTAGAGAGACAATGATGCTGTGGCAATTCCTAACCGCTGGTTCAAACAACTGCTGCAGTTCAGCAGATCCGGCTTGGTCGCTCTTCAGGACCAGCCGCAACCAGTTTGAATTTCAGCCTCAAGGCATTGACTCAGTTTCTCATCTCTGCCCTTGCTGGACTGGCTACATGGAGAAGTCACAGCAGCTGATCAAGCCATCTTTCTGCTGCTCCAGTAGACATCAAGAGCTAGGACATAAAAGCCTTAGGGATCTGTGGAGCATGGGTATCCTAGCTCAGATCCTGGTAGTCTGGATAGCCTGTGTGTCCCTAAATCACTCACCACAGCTTTCTCTGAGGACTGGAGCAGCAGTCCACAGTGTTGATGGAGATGCAGTCTGGTGCAGGATTTTATATCCCCAGGGTTTCCCTGTATATTGAAATGCCCAGGGCTTTGCTCAGTCTAAATAAATACGTTGATAAATACATCATTAGAGTACTCAGGGAGCCCCATCTGTTTAGTCTGTAGAATAACTTTTAACTTTTTATTTGTAACCCACAAGAGGGGTCTTTGCCTTTAAGTCCAGCCCATGCAGACATGTACACAAAGTACATCTTTTCCCAGAAAGCAAGGCCCCAGGGTGGAGGATGTTGACATTGGAAATATTTCCTAGTCAAACTGTTTTCCTGCCCTGATTCCTCTCTGGAGTCCTGGGCATGATGTGCATGTGGTGGTAAGGGCAGGGCAGAGAGAGGAGGGAATAAAAAGCATTCAAAACAGCTTTGTGCTGCAAGTTGTGAAGTTTTGTCTAGTAACTGGCTGCAGAAACTGAGCTTCTTTTAGAAACTCCTCCTTGAGGAGATCCCTCCTTCCACAGGGGAATCAACCCAGGCTCATGCTGTAGTTGGATCACATCCGAAAAAAACAGAACTCCTCAATGCTGATGGTCCCTGTCCTGCTGTTTTCCAGCAGCTTGTGTTTCATGTTGCCTATGGCCTTCTTGGGGTGGCTTCAGGTGGGCTTCAGTTGCTTTTCCCACCAACTGTGCAGGCAGCCAAGGTTTAGCAGTCTTTAATGAATTCCATGGAACCCTTAAACAGAAAGGACCACTGTAGTTGTGGCACTGGCAGTAAGAGCCCATAAAAACCCAGTGCAAATCTGATGAGGCTCTTCAGTTATGATGAGAGAGAGAAGTGGCTGGGGATCCCTCCCAGGGTTAGTACCAAACGGTCTAAAACCCTAGCCTTCCTCTCCCCTCTCTGAATGGTTGCATGGATGTTTAAGACCAAGGAGGTCTGCTGAAAGGAGAGAAAGATAAAAATGGCTTGGGAAAGACATGGCTTGCTACTTTGGCTGCCCCTCCCAGGATGCAGGCTCACCTATTTGCAGTTCCCTTTGTTCTGCCTGATGTGGCTGTGTGCAGCAGAGGTACCCAAGCAGGTGCTCTCTTCTTTCCTCTGAGGGAAATGGTTTTGAGGCAAACAACATGAGTTTGGCTACAGGGCTTTTGATCTGTGAGGAGGAGTTAAAAAAAGCCCAGTATGACAAGGGATATTTTTCTGGCACCAGGCAGTTTGACAGTGACACATGCGGGCACATTCCCTCTGTGCTTGGAGTCTGTCTGTCTGTCTGCAAGCAGATTTACTCACCAGCCAGTGTTTCACACCTCTTGCCTGGACTCGCTGAGGCCAACAAAGCAAAATATGGCCAGAAAAAGGTGTGTGTTACCTCATGGATCCTGGGTCAAGGATCCATGTTACCCAAATCCCGGGTCAGATTTGCTGGCGACTTAACCTGGCAGTGTAAAGTTACTGTAGTTGCTGTTTAGGCAGATAAACATGGGAATAACAATGCAATGCAATCTACAGTGAGGCAGCATCAAGATGAGCTCAGTGCTAAGCACTGTGATGATCCCTTGGCAGCATTTGGGTGCCACAAAAAAATGAGGGAGGGGATTCCCTCATCAGGGAGGCAGGAATGAGTTGGCATAACTGCTCTCCGCTCATCCTGCCCAGCCCCTGGGATGCGGTTTAAAGCAGCCCGGCAGCAAATGTAAAACAGGAAAGCAGCTAACAAGATAAGGTCACTTCCACACCCTATTTTTACATATGGCCAGACCTCCACAGTGCTCCTAGATCTGGAGCCAGAGCTGACGGGAGCAGCCAGGAGCCCTGGTGACCTCAGTGGAGTCACGTTGCTCATCTTGCTATTTCACTCCATCACACATGGGTACAGGCTCGACTTCTCCTGCTTTTTACTCCCTCTTTAGGTTTGCATACAACCAATGCAGACTTGGCTGTGATAACCAATGGGCAGCTTATCCCCCATGCAGCTGGACCTGGGATTTATGCTTGGGCTGCTGGTTGTCCATGGGCAGAGGGGCAGGTGAGCTAGAAGGAGGCCTCCTGAGATGAAGCTGACACAAGCTGCTAAGCTTCTTCCAGGGCTAACAAACATCTTTTCATATTTGTACCCTCTTTTGAAAGATTAGATTCAAACTTTTAGACTTCTACCTCACCTACCTAAGCCATCCTCTTTCTTCTCCGTTGGACTGCTATTCAGAAAAGGATCATCCCAGACAGAGTCCCCCCTAAAGAAACACTTGTTTGCTGCCAGCCTGGGGAGAAGAAAACAGGAATTTTAGATCACGTGGTAGGAAATATAACTGGGAGAGGTCAAATAATCCGTGTTCAGGAATGTATCTCCCTCCTATGAAGTTAAAGGGCTGCCATTCTCCTTTGAGAGTGGCAAGAGAATCTTAAAATTATTATAAAAAATAAACTTTTAAAATTGTTTACTGCTGTAACTCCATACCTCTGTGAAAGTTTTGAAGAAGTGACTAGAAGACAGAATTGACCTCAAAATTCTGTTTAGCTATACTTATAAACCAGGAAAACAAGGCAGCATGCACTAATGCCTTGGGTAGGTGTGGGTAAATTCCCCTGCTGTCCAATACAGGGTTACCCCATCCCAACCACATCGGGGAGGTGCTCCCTGGCACTCACCCTCCCCTGGGAACGTGTCAGGTGGCACCAACCCTGGGCTGTGTCACGGCAGTGTTTTGTTTCTCAGCACAGGTGGATGTGGCAGCTCAGCACACCCCCGGCTGCCTGGGCAAGCGAGCTATGGGGGATGAGGAGGTCATGGGGCGTGCAGCCCCGCGGGCCGTGCACGGCAGCTCTGCCCCATGGCTGAGGGAGGTAAGGTAGTCCTTGAACGTGCACTGGTCGTAGATCTAAACATTTCCTTACAATTACTGATGAGCCCTGAAGACATGGGGGCAGGAGGCACATCAACAGCAAGCTCTGCATTACAAGGCACAAGCAAGGGCTGTGCAAGCTTCTTCTCCCTTTGGATGGCTTATGAGGCTGTTTTCTGGCGGTCGTATTAGCACTGCTAAACTGCTCTCTACAGCTTTGGATTATCAGCACCACTCAAAAACATTTTTTTTTTCTGGTCAGTTTTCCTTTGAAACTGTTTGTTTCCACTCCCAAAATATCACATCACTGTGCGTTTTGATCCCTGCAAATGGATGAGGATGTTTGTTGCTCCCAGCAGGACCCCTGCAACACATGGACTAAAAGGAAAGAAAACAAATCCCCACGCTGCCATCAAAATCAGCTGTGATAACAAACATCAACAAACATCCCTGTCCTGAGGGGTGAGAGGGAAGAGCAGTGTGTTAGGAAGCACAGGAAGCCAACAGCTTAGGTCAGCTTTTCAGATCACCCTGGCCAAGGCTGATTCTGCATCAGCTGCAGTGATGAACCTGCTCCAGATAAGAAGGGAAAACACTCCATCTTTCTGAAGCTTTTCCATGAAACTTTGTTAGATGGAGCTTTGAAAGACAGTGTGTTGAGAAGGAATGCATGAGACCACCAAAATCTGAGGGGAACACCTGATTTCTGCTGTGAGTTGCAGCAAAACTCATCTCCTCCCAGCCAGTTGTATGGTACACTGGGCTCGTATAGATAGCCAAGGCTCGTATAGTGACCTGGGCTGGTACTGATCAGACCTTCCTTCAGCCCAGCAGCATCTTCTTAAGTTGTATCGTCTCATATGTGCATCTGGCAAGCTGTTCAGCCCTTCTCTTTTTGCCATCCATCTTACAGTATGATTTCTCTTATGAATGAGGTCCCAGCGTGACCTGTTATGTAAATCCCATGTTTAGGAAAAGCCTCTTATATTTATTTGAGAACATCAGCAGAGAAGTGAAGGGCTTTAATACTGAATGTAGGAAGTCAGATGAGGGAGCTGATAAAGCTCTGTGCTCTAGATTATGTAGCTGAAGAAGGGTATTTTGCTATACCCTATGCTGCAAACTAACCAGATGAAACAGACTGTTTAGGTGAGCCAAATTCCAGACAGGTATAATAAAATTAAACATTTTACAAATTATGCTATTGATGGGCTTGTCAGGAAGGCAAATGGATACTAGATGTAGACAAATCCACAACAAGAACAGTTTATTTGATTGTTTGAACAACTCCAGCACTGCAAGTCTCCAGAGTACCCCTCTGAGGGTGCACCCAAATCCTACAGTGCTACAATCATGCAGTCAGAACAAGATGAAACCATTATCTTAATTTATTGTGAATCTCTGTAATTACAACGGAAAACGGTATAAGTCTGGTAAAATCTTTATTTTACACTGTACAATGCTGCTGCTGTTAAGCCATGACTGCATGCTGAAGGCCAGTTTTCTGTTGTGATCTTGCCAACTAAGAATGAAGTGAATTTGGATGGAAACCAATGAGAGGACTCAATTTAAAGATTGCAATTTTGTGCAGAAGAATCACTTTCCTGTTTTGTTTGCATCCTTCAGACTAGGCCTGTGGAAACCCCAGGAGTTTAATATTTATCAGATTTCTTCTGCTCTCTTTTGGTTTTGCAAAGGAAGATTTTCATTTTTTGGAAACTTTTATACCCTGCAGTCTATGTTCTTGCTTTCAGTATGGAAAATTTGAATTTTAAACACATATTTCTTTACTAGTGCTACCAGCAATATCTGAAATTATTAAACTTGAGATGAGTTTAAAAAAAATCTCCCTTTACATTCTGTGTTTGTGTCTTGGCCTGGGGACTGACATGCAGTTTTTAATTTGGGTAGTTTTTAGTTTGGTTCCTGGTGCTGCATTGTTTGTGCTGTGGCTATTACATAGTAACAAAATATTTACTTGCCTAAACCCAGCTGGTTTTACTGGAACAGATCTCCCCTTCCCAAAAAAACTTTCAAAATATTTCTATTTTCTCCAAGTTCTGCCAAAAAAAAAAAAAAAAAAAAAAAAAAAAAAAAGGAAAGAAAGAGAAAAAAGAGGAGGGGTATCTGTAAGCTGACAGTAGCCATTTAAATGTAATGGTAATAGTCCAGTGAATTACAAAAAGTACTTTACTGGTGAGATGAAAACTTGTACTGGAGGCAGACAGTGGCTGGCCCCTTTCCCCCTTTGCTCTCCCATTGTGGTCCAGCAGCAGGGCTGGGAGAGTGATGGGCTGGCCATGCTTGCACCCAACACCTGCTCTGCCCTGGGGACGAGCTGATGGAGCAGAGGAGGTGCATGGCTCCCCATCAGGGCAGCACACTGTCCCCATCCTCTCTTCCTCAGGGCTAATGGCAGAGCCCTGGACTTCTGGTGCATTAGGATCTCCTCCCCTGTCATGTGCTCTGCTTATTACCTTCTTTGCCATCCTTCATGATGGAGCTTTCCTTCTTCCCCTTGCACCCACGAGCAACACCCCAGAGCCTTTCAGAGATTATTCAAGTTGGATAATTCACTGTTCAAGTGGGAAAAGGTTGTCCAGCTGTGTACTGAGTGTTTCTGTACTTTCCTGAGTATTTTTTAGTCTTTATTTTAACTATTTATTTCTAAGTCAATGCTGCTGACAGCTTTCTAATGGGGACATGCCATCCCCTGCATTGAAATCTGGGCTTTCCAGTCAAGGTCTTTGGGAAAACTTTACTGGATGTGCAGCCACTGCTGGAAACTGTTGGAAGGGCACCTGGGACCAGGTGGCAATGCATGCTCCTAGCCCCATGCTGACAAACCTGGTGTCATAGAATCATAGAATCCTTT
>NW_008598998.1:0-1510 GCF_000691845.1 Merops nubicus
GGGGCCGATAAAAGCCGCTGGCTGGGGGCAGAGGGGATCTCCGGTCCAACGGGAGGGGAAGGACTGCAGTGGAAACGGATTGAGCCAGATGAGAACAGATAGGCCGGACTTAAAAACCTTGGTGGTGGTGGTTGGTTTGGGTGGGTTTTGAATTTTTTCTTTTTTTTTTTTTTTTAAATCACGCTTGTAATCTCATTCCTTCTGAAGGGTAAATAAATAGCAGTTGTGTGAAAAACAATTGGTGCTACATGTGTTCATAACAGATGGGATCTTATCACAGTTTAACTGTAATAAATTCTGACTTCTGGAAACTGTAATCTTTACTCCATGTTAGATGTCTCTTTTCTACTGTAATAACAGGGCTGCAAACTTCTGAGAGCGTGCAGAAAAGTTTTCGGTGCTGGTGTTGCTCAAGAGCCAGGGCATGCTCTTTGCAATCGCAAAGTTTCCGTGAAAACGCCTCTGAAAATCAAAAGCGAGAGAAAAACCTGGCGCGTGAGGAGACGAACTGCCGGTCCTTCCCCTGTTGGGTAACGTTATTTACTAAGGCCAATTATAACAGTCCTTAAAATACGTGCAGAAAACCTGAGAATGAGCCCTGGCGAATGACAGATAATGCTTTGCTTTGCAAAGAGAGAAAATGTCAAAGAAGAAACCCAGCCCTCAAGGAAGCCGAGACCAAACTTTAAATTAATGCCCCTGTGCTTCAGATCACAAAATTAAAAAATAAATTTGAATAACCACTGAAAGGATAAAATTATAATAATAAATGGTCCATATTCACTGAGGCCGCGGGACTAATTCTTTTCACGATCTCGGTTTCCCATTGCTGTTTATCAAGTCACAGGATAAATGCTTGTAAATCTATTACATTTCCATAAATCCTTTCACCGCTTTCTTTTTGGCCAATGCTTTTGCAACATTAATTGATTTTATTGCACTTCCTGAAGTCACTGTATATTAAACTCAAGCAAGTTTGCTCTGACAAGGTTTTTTTCCATCGTCATATGAAACCCGTGAACGGGAATTACTGAAGCTACTGCAGACTACTCTCTTTTTTCCCCTGCTGTGATCTTGATGGCAAATACAAACTGCAAATTACAAGTTTCTAATAATCTGCGCTGTTACAGAAAACAGCCCTTTTATCGCTCGTGAAAAAATAATCTAAATCCAAGCACCATCTCTTCCCCGTTGTTTTTGAACGGGAGGAGGCATGAAATGCTACTGGGCAATCGAGAGCAGACAGACTAAGAAACGCTTTGCGAGTCATTTACGTTACTAGGTGGACAACGTTAATTTTTGGCGAGGATGGGCCATGCATAACTACAAGTTCAATGCAGGGCTCTAGGTTCCTCAAATCCTTCTCTTCTCCTCAATCACCGTAAGAAAACTGGACCCAAGCAGCCTTAATCCGATTAATGATTTCTCACTTACTATCAGCTAATTTCCAGTTCCTCTCCCTGTCAAGCTAGCCCCGTGATCATTATTTAAAAGCGAGAGAAGCCGAAGC
>NW_008598999.1:0-17679 GCF_000691845.1 Merops nubicus
TGAGACACGCGTGGGCATCGCCTCCCCCACCCGGGCAGATCTGCTGCCGGTTCCTGCGCCCCACGGAGCCCAGCGGGGCCCGAGCCCGGGCTGCTGCACTCACTGCTCTGCTCGCCCCACCTACCAGCCACGCACCCCTCTGAGATTTTTTTCCCCCTGCTGCTTTAGAGCAATTGATCTTTATCCCTTTCCCAGCATGGCAGGGCAGCTCCCAGGAGCTCAGCTCCTGCTACAGGTGCTGGGAAGGGGAGATGGGCTCCAGCTTCTCGCTCCCCTGCTGCAAACGGGCTGCAGAGTCATGCCTGGAGGGATGCAGTCACACCTGGAGGGACACACTCACCCCTCCCCTCCCTCAGGAGCATGGCAGAAGCAGGACACCAGCACATGGGGGTCTCACACAGGAAGGGCCAGGCCTCAACGGGGCGTCTCAGCTGCAGGATGTGGACACAAGAACCTGGTGCTCAGCGAGCCACAGAACTGACCCCCATGGAAGGGGCCAGCTGTAGATGAAGGCTCTGCAGGGTGGCACTGAGCAGGCAGCTCCTCTCTCCTTGGTCCTCAAGGCCGTTAGCCACACCTCCCTTCATGCATGTTGCTACAATCCCAGCTGACACACAGATCCCCAGGTGTCCCCCGAGGGTGCTGGGTCTCCGTGCCTTTGGTCAGTGAATCCCCACGGTGGTTGAAGTCCCCGTTGGAAGGACTGAGCTGCTCTGTCCCCTGGCAGCAGTTTGCCCCTGGCAGCACCCAGCTGAAAGCTGTGGCTTTTTGAAGATTTTCCTGCTGCCTGCACGTTTTCTCTGGTCCTCCTTTGGCTACACCCCACCTCTGCTCCTCACCAGGAGAGTTCAGGCTTTCCAGGTGTCCCACCACAGCCTCCTGCACCAAGACCAGCAGCTCTGACCTGTGTGGATCAGGAGGACACAGGATGGGAGGACTCAGGACAGGAGAGCAGCCCTCTGCTCATCCCTTCACGTTGGGTCCCCTCCAGACAGGTATGTGAATGGACAGGTGACTCCAACTCCTCCAGCAACCACGACATGCTCCTGAGAAGGGCAGGGAGAGCATCACCCCAGCACTGCCTGCAGAGTGGCTCCCCCCCCGCCGGTCCTCCCTCCCTTTCTCTAAAAAAAAGGCTCCTCTCCAAGCCAGTGCCAACGAGCAGAGCTGCCTCCAGCAGGGCATGCTGCTTTGGGACACTGCTTGGGCTTCCCCCAGGCTCCACAGCCCACGGGGGAATGAGCCAGAGCTGTGGAGGCTGTGGTGAAGGCTCAGCCCTGATGGGTCTCTTGCAAGCTCCAGCTGAAGGTTTGGTGAGATCCCTTCTCTCCACTCTCTCAAGAGATGACTTTTTTCCCTGTCTTTTTAAGCTACTTGGACCATAGATTTTAGAATCCACTTTTTTTTTCCTTAATACTTTTTGGAAATAAACCCCCACACTTTCAAGAATGACCTCAGAACCAGAATCATTACTGGCTGTGAGACACCAGCACCTACTAGTGCACATGTTGATGGACAAAGCCAGACCTGTGCTCCTCTGTCCATCTGCCACAGCCTGCAGGGTCACTTTGCTCCAGAAGACACTCATCTCCTTCAGCATCATATTCTAGCTAATAAACCCAACCCCACCACAAGTTACTGTACACATCAGCTCACTAGGCTGCAAGAGCAGAGGTTAAAGACTCATTATTTTAGGATTAGAAGGGAGAGGAAACGGCAAAGCCACACTTGACTGCCAAGGGATGATGTGGGAGCCACAAGAAATCCTGAAGGAACTGGAAAAACAGTTCCTCCTCTGCATGTGACCAAGACAGCACCCGAGGCTGATGCAGCTCTGCCATGGACACAGCTCACTCGCAGCAGAACAACAGCTGTCAGCTTTGTGAGCTCACCTCCCAGCCTCCCTGTCGGGCACTCAGCGCTGAGAAACGAGCAGCATATGAGGCAACTCTGGTTCCAGAGGAAGTGGTAAATTTAGTCACTGGGTTTTTTTTTAAAGACACTTCTGCATTTTCAACAGAAGTGAGGAAGTGCTAAACCTTGTAAAGCAATGCTGTGAGGCAGAGAATCCCCTCTGGAGCACAGCCTGCCTCGGGGCAGTGATACAGCCAAAGAGTGACTGCACCACCTGAGTAAAAGCAGTTACCTGCAACTGCAGGTCAGAAGATAGAGCCTCCTGGAGACAAAGGGCCACACTGACACCTCACACAGGCATGCTTCATTCCTCCTCCAGTCACTAAAGCACAGAATTGTACAGGCTGAGCACTCAGCTCTAACACAACACACAGGCCTGTGCAGCTTCACGGACTTACAAAGGGATTTGCTTTTAATTTGTCCTCCTAAGACCTTGCTCAGCAGATTTCTGCCTCATCTTCCATGTGCAGCCTTCCAGCCCTTATCTGAGCCACAGCACTGGGAGAAGTCTCTGTACAAATCCTAAAAAGTAACTACAAATAATACCAGTCATTCACCTTTGGAAAACTATGACCCCCTAAAGAGACAATCAAAAAGACACTCAGGTTAATTTGCTGTTATTACTGGATGAAACACCAGGCAGACAGCATGAAGAGTAGTAGGACAAAACTGTTCATCCTCCAAAATCATCACTTTGAGGAACAGTTCTCCTGAAAGAAGCCCAGCTGAATCTTCACATCCAGATCACCAAAACTCCAGGTCTTCATCTGTCAACTTCAAGAAACTTCCAGTTAAAATGAACTTTTCCTCATTTAAGGCCATAAAATTTCAGTGCAGGGTTCCCCCACCCTCTCAGAGTTCATTCCCTTAATAGCCCTTTTTTAATCACTGCTAATGAGCACCAAAACAAAAAATCAGTTTCTTTTTTTTTTATTATTATTATTATTTCTAGCAGACAATTTACATAAAATTCCCCCTTTTAAGTTAGTGATTCATAACTTCCTGCAAGAAACTACTTAAGGAGCAGCTTTGGTAAAGAATGGAATGAAACAACCAACCAAAAAAAAACAAAAAAAGAACAATCACAGCTGATTTTGAAACCAACACAATTCACCAAATTTAGATTCAAAAGAAAACCTGCCAAGCTGTATTTTCTCAGTGTTTCCAAATATTCCACCTTCCTCCTCCCCTCTGGGATCTGTGCAGATGTGGGAGCTGCATTCCATCAAGCAGTTTGTCCTGCTAGCTCACAGAAATCCACCTTTACATGATTCGTAGACCTTGGATAGAGGACTCTAAGGTCTTGAAAGAGAGAAAAAGCTCAATCACAATCTGCTAAGGTATCCTGATATTTAGTGGAAATGGTAAGAAAAGGGAGTAAAACCCCTGAATGCTTGAGCTTGGATTCATCTTCAAGAGCCAGGGACCACTGCAGTCACTCCTTTCCCACTCCTGCATCTGTGGACCAGTGACTCCACCTCCTGCCCTGAGGCTGCACTCAGGCAGCTTATCACCTCAGTTTCTTGTTTGGCCCCTGACCCCAGCAGAGCTTCTGGCACTACAGACAAACAACTTTGCACAGAATCCCAGCATGGTGGGCTTGGAGGGGACCTCTGGAGATGATCTCATCCAGTTCACCTGCTCCAGCAGGTCACCCACAGCAGGGTGCCCAGGATGGCATCCAGGTGGGTTTGGAATCTCTCCAGAGCAGGAGACTCCACAACATCTCTGGGCAGCTGCTCCAGGCTCGGGCACCCTCACACCAAAGAAGTTTCTCCTCCTGCTCAGGTGGAACCTCCTGGGTTCCAGTTTCTGCCCATTGCCCCTTGTCCTGTCACCAGGCACCACTGACAAGAGTCTGGCCCCATCCACTGGCCCCCTGCCCTTTAGATATTGATCAGATCCCTTCTGAGTCTGCTCCTGTCCACCCCAAACAGCCCCAGGGCTCTCAGCCTTTCCTTTTCCCCAGAGGCAGTGCCCAGCTCTCAGCAGTGTGGGGTGGCCAGCAGAGACCTCTGTTGGCCACTTCTCTGCAAAGCAAGCACTGGCATTACTAAATCCTTTTAGGGTCTCAGTGCTGACTACACTTTCTCACTGCTGGAGGTAACTTCTTACTACTTTGGCAAGTTAATTATGAGAGGGCAGGACCACATCCTGCAGGAAGACAGTGAGCAGAGTCCAAAGGGATGGGAGCAAGCCAAGGCAGCAGGCCATGTCCTACCAACAATTGTTCCAGCCTGACTGTGGCTGAGGCCACAGGAAAGGACAAGTGGGATTCATTCCTACAGGGACATTAAGTGATTCCATTAAAAAAATTAAGCCTGGATTAGCACCATCTGCTAAGCAAAGTGTACCAGCATCTATGCTGAATCTCGGGTCTGTCTTCCTTACGGAGTTCACTAATGGTCTTGTGTATTCCAGCCTGGATTTCCTACTGCTAATAAAACCTGCATTAGGGCTGAGCCCCAGAGAGCCAAAACCACCCAGCACTGCTCCCAGTTCAGATAAAGATGGTGGTAAAAGCATACCTTGAAATCCCAGATGGTCATGGCTCCATCAATGCCGGTGGTGCAGAACTTCCGACAATCTCGTTTGTCTATCTCATAAATAGACACTTGGCTGCAAACAGAGAGTGGTAGCTGTAACACAGACACCCAGTCCAGGGAGCCAAAAAGCTGGGAAAGCTGGGCTGGATTCAACTCCTACTCTCTCCAAGGGAGACTGGAATTTTTAGTACAATGCTTCAGAAAAAAAACAAGCAAAGAACAAGGACGGTGACAGCTCTTACATCCCTTAGTGGCTGCAGCCTAAACATTTTCCTTGAATAAAGATAAATTGCTTCAGAAATGTCAGATAAATTGCTTCAGAAATGTCAGCATCCTCTGGGCTCACATACTTTTTTTAAATGCAAGGGTATTTTACTGGATTAACCTGAATCAATCCTCTTGATGAATAAATACACATGGAAATGGCATCTGAGATAGGATGTTGGTAGGCACATTCCTTCTCCGGGTGAATTTTGCTGCCTAGATTTTGCACAATGCTACCAACCTCTTGTGAACTACCTACATATTTGATAAGATAAACTGTGCTCGAGTTACAGAACAATTAAACACGAGCAAACAGCAGTAGCATGGATGCTGTGGTAATAATTAACTCCACCAGCTTCCACCTAAGTCCCAGAAACAGAGAGATGTTCGGGAAAGACTGAAGTGGAACGGGATCCAGCTAAACCCACGCAGCAAACGTGTCCCCTGGGAACACAGAGGGCCTGTGGGGAGCACTCCCTGGGCAAGGCACTCACGTTATACTGTTTTGGTGCAGGGTCTCCAGGGTAGTGTTACGATCTTCCGTGGTGGCTCTTTTGTCCATGTTTCGGAAGCGCTCCATAGCGGAGATGTTGCGTTGGATGCTCTGTTTGGGAATGTCTAGTTTGGAAACGAAGGTCAGCAAGCCACGGTCATCACAGTTAAAGAGCATCGGGCAGCAGTCGTGGCCCTGCAACCAAACGTCAGGAAAGAAGGTGAGGGAACATCACCAATGGAATCCCCATTTCGCTCCGCTGCTGCTCTTCCCTGCAGAAATGCAAAGACTGACCCTACAGAAGAGCTAGTTTATCACTAAATGGTGTTTCTCGCCCCACAAAACACCCAACACTCTACAAGGAGAAAATAAGACACTTACAGCTGCCACCACACTGTTCTCAGAGACAAACGACACGCTCAGGAGTGGGAGGAATTCTGTTTTCAGCTGTGAAACCCTGAACACAAGAACATTTGTTAGAGGACTTCATTGCATCCTCTCATCTTTGGTTCCAACAAAAAACAGAGACTGTTCTCACACAAGGAGTATTGGAAAAGAAGTCAGTGTAGCTCAGCTGCCCTGAGGTGACACCAGGAGGCTGTACTTTGTAATAAAAAGTTTTTAACCCAGTGAAAGTACCCTGGAAAATCTGTAACAATCATGAAGTATTGTGGGTGAAAGGCTGAAATTCTCTAGTATTGTGTGTAAACGTTGGCAAGAGTTTGAAAAGAGTACTCCCAAAAACAGTTCCAATTGGTGAAGCTGTTAATTTAATTTGTGTGTAAAAAATACTTTATGGTTTCGTGCTTGAGGAGGAAAGCACTAAAAGCTAGAAGCTTTTAACTGCATCTGAAGCACAGCAATGCCTGGGTGATCCACCAGAGATCTCTGCTACTAAACCAAATGGGGAATCTCCTCCTCCTTGGTTAGAATGCCACAGACACTGAAAAGTTACTCAGAACAAGATGAGAAGCAGAAGAAGGAATTGTTAATAAAATATGTTGTTGGATTGGAAGGTGTTAAGTCAAAACCCCACAACAGCAGAGTCTTAAGGACAGTGGTTGGAATTAACCTTTCATAACATGAACAACTTGTTTTAGAGATCCTGGTTGGAAATCAGGGCTTAGCAGTCACAGAGCAAGCATGCTTCTGGATTCTCTTGGATCCATTTACAAGGAAATATTGTTTACCCAATCACCAGAGTGAAACATATCTTTTCCAAACAGCTCTTTTTCTCCCCCCAAAAAAACTGACTATACCTTCACTGAAGATTTCCAATAAGAAATTTAGAAGTTTAGATCATGTAATAATCTACCTTATTTATATAGGCTCCAAAGAGCCTCCAGGAATCTACAGTAAAATGGAGAAGGTTCAAAATAACAGCCCTTGTTGTTGCAAGCACAATAGCCACATACTGCCCCTTCTACACCAAACAGCTAATAACTACCAGAGAGAGGATACTCACATCATATTTTTGGAGGCATCAGCAACTGACACAGTACTATCATGACTGACCCAGGCTAGGCGGTTCCCACTGGCAGAAAAGCTGACACTGTGCACCCATCCTCCGCTTCCAGCACCCCCAAATTCTGACATCAGCTGCCCAAAAGGCATCTTGGAGCCCCACGGTGTACTGGCTGGTTTTTCATCCACTTCCTTAATGTAAGCAGAAAACACCCTGCAAATAAAAGACCTCAGCATGAACAAAGAGAGAAAAATCCTCCTGGGAGCTGCGTGTACATTTCCCACTGGAAGCACAGGGATGGATTGAATTCTACCCAAATCAAATACTACAGTATCTTTAAATAACAAGGCACTGGTGGCTGGGAAGCTTCAGCATAAGGAGAGAAAACAGGAGTACAAAGGGTGTAATGCTTGTAGGTTTCTCATAAATGCCATTCTTGCATCTCTCTGCTTTTTTTTTTTCCAGAAGATGGCACAAACCCTTATATTGTCACTGCATTTTCCACTGTGCTAAGCCTTCCCTTTCATCCTTTTGCAGTGCTAAAGACTTGCAGAGTCAATTCTTCAGTTAGAGAAAACCCACAAATTACACTGTATAATTAGAAGCTGATACAAACACCTACAAAATTACCCACTTTTTAAGAACATTCACTTTTTTTAGCAGGATTTCAAAGAAAGAAAACTGATGTTCCAACGCCAGCAAAGGGGCTCTGAGCCACCTTATTCTGGCTCATTACTGAAAGAATGCCTTGAAAACCTGAAATACCACAATGTTTTCATAGGGTTTTTTTTTTTTTTCCAGCACTCCAATTTTCAAGATATGTTTAAATAGAAAGCCTCCCCCTTTCATCAAATTCCTTCTGCATGATTCAGACATGCCACAATATGGTGTTCTTGACTGTTACCATGGAAGTGACTGGGACGTCATAAACATAGGATTAGAGTCCATGGAGCAGGAGGAGCAAGCAGGATGTGCCATACTACTACCTGAGGAATATTTCAGGATGAACAAACAACTGGGATCAAATACTCATGGCTGCAGTCAAAGAGAAAAAGGAGTTCTTTCATATTGAGTTGAAGAAAAAGTTGCTCCTCCTCTCTGTCTTTTAAATCTTTTACATGTGTGGGGTATGCACTTCAAAAGGTGCCTATATTCAGCTTATTTAAATAAAGCTGATCATCTGGAACAAGAAGGGTTTAACTGCAGCTATATTAGGTACAGATTTTCAGAGAATTAAGTATGAATTTCTGTTTGGCTCTATCAGTTTAAATATAATCTAACGATAATCCTTCAACAAACTTAATTTTATAGAGACATCTAAAAGGGCAGTTCTCTTAATGTATGGAAATAGGACAAGATGTTTAAAGCAAGAGCCTTTGACACTAGGCAGAAAAATCATTCCTAAGTAGTGAAAGACCTTGAAGATAACTGAAAAAGTCTTTTCCCTTACTAATGTCTTCCTCTCTTTTAAAAGTGAAATCACCTCAGCTTGAAGGTCCCAGCCTTCAAAGAACACTGGGAAATGACTTTCATTCCCCCAGTAACATTGTTCCAGCAAGAACATGAAACAGGCACCTACATGGTGCCATCAGCTATATATATATATTTCCAAAGACAAACCTAAGAGGAGCTCATCCAGGCCAGCCACCAAAAAAACTCTGCTGAATGCCTATCAACTTGGAGCCTCTTCTGCCCTCCATCCTTTTTCCCTAATGTCTCCCACTTAGCTGCTTATCAGCTGCCAGTGGCTCTGGCAGATCCATTTCACGATTTGCTTCAGAACCACCTCTCAGAACAGATGCACACTTCAGGCCCAGATGTCTTTACTGTCTGCAATACCTAACTGAACGTTCCCTAGAACTGGAATTCTGGAGATTGGTATTCATCTTTTACCAAAAAGAATATTCTTTCAGGGGTTTGGGGCTAAAATAGAATCATAAACCCAGTACCAATCTCCACTACTTTTCCCTTCTTTAATGGTTTCTATATGGAGATTTATATGATAAAAGCAGCCAAATTATTCAATTATTCATCCTGAAGTACAACATCAATGAAAAGCAGAAAGTTTCCCAAATGTTTTAAACCAAGACCTGGTGTTTTGTTTTTGTTTTTTTTTTTTCCAAATATATCCCCATTTCAGAGAAATAAGATGCAGGAAAGAATGTGTCTTCTGATGGCATCAAAAGACTAAGCAAAACCAGAGAATGCTCCTAGGAAATGACTGAACCACACCTTGACTTTCTTCACCCTTCCCAAAAAGATTTTTAAAAAATCAAAATAAAATAACACTGAACAGAAAATTGTATCAATCTAACTTCTCAACCAAAACAGGAAAGAGGAGATAACCAGGATTCCAATGTACATAAAAACCAAACAAAGCCTGGAGACAAAAGAGCTCAAGTCCAAATTAACAGATGTGTAGAGATATATATCAGCTGACCTAACATCAAAGTCCTCAGATGCTTTATGAACAGACATGAAAATATCTCCACGTGTGAAAAGCAGCAGCTCCTGGAAGATGATTACATTTTACATCACTTTTTTTTTGTGAAAGGAAGTGAAAATGTAGAGTTTATCTAAAGAAAGTGGAGAAAAGGCAGGAGAGGGGGATGATCCTCCTCTCTCCAGCTTCCATTTAACATCTCTCCTTACATAAAAAGGTATCAAAGGATAGAATTTAGATGCCTGGGTTTCATTCTGAAATAAGGGTTGTAATAGTCAGTCCCACCTCCCCCTCCCACTCCTTCTCAGTCATTTTTAGTACACACTTGGAAGCTTAAAAACTGCTCTATTACACAAAGATTCAAGCAAAGCAGCTTTCATTATTATTCAAGGTACAAGTGATTCAGTAAAATAGGAATTAAAGGCAAGGGCTCTGCAGACAGTTCCCCATGCTGACTCCATTGCAGTGACCCCAGTCACTCAGCACAGAGCAACCTGCAGGACTGAACCCTCACACTTTCATTTCACAGCTGGAAAGACCACAGCATCCAGCCCATGTGCCAATCTGGTTTCACCAGCCTTTTCCTTTTAATGCTCCTCAAAAATGGATTTTGTTGCATTGAATTTCAGGTGGATCAATTCCCTGACCCCACAAGGAACGTTCCTGACCCATGAGGATATTGTTTTTTTAAACTCTAACTAGCAGTGTTGGTGTTCTACAAGATAGCAGCACCTGCTAGTCTAATTTCAGCCTAGAGTATGCATAGTAGCACTACTGCTGTGAACTGTTAGTAAAGAAAAACACCACTTCATGAAATTCAGGCACATCCCCTGGCAGATAAAGCCAAAGTTTCTCAAGCTGGGTATTTTATTTTGGTAAAAACAACAGTATGCAATGAGCCATCTTCTAGTCTGAGAGCAAATGTATGATCAACATGGTCACACTACTGACTGACTTGAACCAGTAACACAAACTGATTTACAGGTGCTTTATTTTCTCTCACCTGCACTTGAAGTCACAGGATCCTGCAGCCAGCAAAACATTGTTGGGGTGCCAGTCCAGGCTAAGGACAGTGGAACGAATGGGCTTCTTAATGTGTTTGCTTACCCACCTAAATTAAAAAATAAAATGTAAAAAAACAGATAAAATTTATATGAAAACAGTTTACCAGACTCCCCCATATCCATCATTCCTCAAAAAGATCACCCCTTGCTAATGACCAAACCCATCAGTCTTGCAAAGCACTCGTCATGCCCAAATCTTTCACCTTGCCTTGCACAGTCTGGGAACTTTGTATGGTTTTCTTAATCCAAATTTAAAATACTATGAACAAACTCATGTTCAACACGTATCTCTTCAGCCAAGTCCTATTCCCCCTTCTAACTAAGTTTTATCACATCTCAGACAGAACTCCCTAATGTGAATTTTGCACAGTAATTGCCTGGTCCCTCAAATCCCATGAAAAAGAGCTGTGATATTGAGCTAAGAAGCACCATTTTCTTAGATCACTAACTACAAGTCCTCTCCAGCTCCCTCCAATGAGTTTTACAGTCATCTTTCTTGCCTATCCACTCTTCTAAATGTCTCAGCAGATAGAGTTTGTCTGAACTATTTACAGAACAGTAATGAGATCTGTTATTTGCCTGATGGCCTTTGGGATGAAGGTGCTGCTGCTTTACTTCCACCAGAAACAAGCAGTTAAAAGGACTGCATTAAATTACCTGCCTTCAACATATGGAGTTTTGGTTCTTCTGGAGACAAGCAAGGCAGAGAAAAATGTTAACAACTGAATATGTTGGAAAGCATGTAAGTCTGAAACAATCTTTTCAGTGTATTTTGAAGATGGTCTCATTGTTTACCATCTGCAGGTGGAAAACTGTGCACAGACACCTGTGGTTTATACATGTTTATGCAACCCAAAGTAATAGACACAACACACAGATGTCCCCCCTACAGATGATATGGTAAATGTAGCTCAGATAAGTACAGCTACTAATGTAGAGCCATTAAAGAAGCACTAAGTTTAGATGCCAAAGAGGAAAAAACGTTAATGGTGGAAATATTTGTGAGTCCTGTCTGAAATCTAGCACTGTGACAAGACTTTGACAGAATACAGAACAGGTAGGTGACAAGCTTGAACATCTTCTAATAGACCACCCTGGGGACAGGTGACAGGCTTGAATTCTTTAATGAGAAGAAATGGCCTAAAATAATCTATACAGAAGAAGGAGTCAAGCCAAGGTTTCTTCATTCATCCTAAAAGGAGGTGAAGGGAGGAAACGCTTCTCTCTTTTCAACCATACAGTTGTGTTACAGACATTTTTACTCTGCAGAAATTCTTGCACTTTCAGAAAAGCAGCATATGTTTATGGCAGGCAGTCAGAACACACCCACACTGAGATGTGTAACCTGAAAATAGCCCAACGGCATCTAAGTCCAAAGCTGCCAGGTGCTACATCAGAGTAAAAGAGGGAAACCTCTCCCTGGGATGTAAAAAGCCCAGGAAGGAATGGATAAGGCCCGTGCTTGAAGATATTAAGAATTAAGCAAATAGTAACCTAGTTACCACCATCCAACCCCAGCCTTTAGCTTCCCCATGGCAGGTATAAACGGAAACCAAACTGCTCACCAGTCGTTTTCAGACTCAAAGTAGCAGACAGATATAAGTCGAGCTCCACTCCCCACGGCGAATTTGTTCTCCAGGGGCGACCACTTGACGAAGGTGGCTGCCCTGTTGATCCTGAGGATGACCAGGGTGGGCTTCCACACGCCGTCCTTCTGGCTCCAGACGTAGGCGTTGCGGTCCGCGCCGCAGGTGACGATGCGGTCGCTTTTGGGAGCCCAGTCAATCCCTGCAAGTCAGAGGTCACAGGGACTCATTTGCCCCTTTCTGTGCTCTTTGCTTTACCCTAAGACAAAACAGTCTCACAGCCTTCTACCCCAGGGACAGTAACTCCTGTTATGGCAGTATTCCCCTCGGTGGCTTATTCTCCAGGTGCCATTTTAAGCTGTCAGGGATATCAGTTTTTCCCCTCTGGTTTTCATCAAAATTGCAGATCCCAAATTGCCCAATCCCACAGAGGATTTGCCCGCCAGGGAAGCTGCTCCGAGGGCTGGCCAACAGGTGGAGCTCTGCAGACTGGCAAAGGCCTGTCCCTGTGCCCTTCAAACCACCGACTTCTGTGAGGCACCCGATGATTCGACAGCTGAAACCCAGCAATGCTGAAACTAGGCACAAACCTCTAACCTAGCTGCCAGACCACAGGCATGACTGAAGTTCAGACAGCAGGCTGGGGTTTTTTGGTTTAGAAGTTACCAGTCTTTATGTACTGATACCATCATTACGTTTTCTCAAAGCCTATTTAAGCTGTGCCATGACAAAGACAAGTTTACCAAGCAAAACCAACAAGTTCAAAGAACAAAACGAGGCCTCTGATAAGCCTGCCACTGCTTCTTTCCCCTCCTATGCAATGAAGGATGGTCTCAACTGTAAAGTCTTATATCAACACCGGATTTTTCATCTTGTCTTTAGCATCCTTCTTTGAGATGCAAAGTGCAATCCTGAACACTCCTGCCACAAAATTATACTTCAATGGTTTTCCACACCTGTGGTCAGTATTAAAACTATTCCTTAAGCACACAAATAGGAAAAAGGGTAAATTAGGAAGAGGCTGGTAGTCTGAAATCATAGTTACACGTGTCAATCTAGCACTGCTTTTGAAAGGGGGACCCATCCTGCCTCTCTCTACTTCCCTCACCCACCACCTCCACTGTTTTTCTGACCCACGGTGAGTTCAGCTTTTCAGCTCAGCAAAAACTAAGCCAGCAAAAAGTGAATAAAGCTCCTCCTGCAAGTGAGCAGAAGCAGCTCACCACAAATCTCAGAATCAAGATACAGAAGGCAAGACAAGGCACCCTGTCCCTTGTGATCAGAGGCTGGAGTGGCAGCAGCTGCATTGCTCCTGTCAGGCGACGGGCGGTTTGATCAGTCTGTCTCCTGTGTCTAACCACAGTTTAAGGCTGTTCTGTATGACAACCACAGCATTTAGTATTCCAAAGGTATATGCCACGAAGGAAAGCAGGTAGAATTCCCAAGTCATGAATATTTGGCTTCCAACACTAACAGGTACAAGGAAAATGCAGAGAAATGTCTTTGGGGAACAGCATGTCATTTGTTACTGCAGCCCAAGCAGCTGCCCACAGAAGAGCACGTACAGTTGTGCTCTCTGAAAGCAAGACTCAGATAAATTGAATAAAGTTCCTGCAAAATGCTGTTGGGCAGATACTTCTGCCCATTAGTGAGCTGAGAACAGAATAAAGGACACTGCTGGCTTGGGCAAATGCTTGTATTAATTACTTTCTTTTCCTCAGAGAATAAAGCCCTTATAAAAATATCACCATGAAAAAAATAGTAATATGAAAGACTACCACAGGGCAATCACATTTTAAAAATAACACCTTGTGACTCATCGTGGCAGCTCTTCTTACATTTTCATTGTGCATCTACAGATACCCTGGGCCTGCAGTAAAATGTGCTCACTGATGGTCTTTCATAAATCCAGGAGTGACCACTTCAGGTCTTTATACAGATCCTAAGAAAGGATATTTACTGCTGTTGGAAACCACAAACCAACACTTGATGAAGTTTTATTACTAGCACTTGAAAAGGAGCAGCATGTATCACCAGTAGAGCTTGTGACACAGCCAGATTACTTTTGCAGACCCAATGTTTATTTTCATGTCATTACGGATGAAAAATAAGCAATAGATATGAAAGAAAGGCTCAGTGACTCTACTGAAATGCCTGGAAATGAAATAGGGCTTTTCTTCCTAACGTTCACTGCATGCAGCCCAGGAAAATGCTGCAAAGCTCCCCGTAAGTGGAAAAGCCAACCTGTAGGAAGATCTCTTTACTCAACACTTGCACATTGCCTGTTCAGGGTCTCAGATGGGGAGCAAACTCCTCGCCTGGCAGAGCACAGTGTGTGCAGCCCTCTCACCTGTGATGTGTCCGTTGTGCTCCTTCAGCTCATGAGCCTTTACCCACTGGTTCCCGCTCTTCTTGTAGATGTGGACTTCATGGTTATTAGGGCTAATGGCAATCTCTTGAAGAAGAAATAAAACAACCCATTAGTACAGAAGGCTTTTTAATACCAAAGATTTTCCAAGCTAAAACCTGTTTTCTCAAATTTCAGAGCATTATATGGTTTTTTTTGTCAACAAAGGGCTGACATCTCTGGATAATCTGAAACAATTATGGTCATAACATGGCCATGAGCATTGTGCACAGAAAGGCAATGCAGTGGGAATGTAACACTCCACATTATAGAGGAAAACGAGGCTCTTGAAAGAAAGGGCTGGTTTGGGGTGTGGAAATAGAGGGTCGAAGAGGGGCTGGGCCAGGTCATATCCCTGAGGCGCAGACCAAGAGGCAAAGCTTTCTGGAACACCAGCAAGACTAGGTTTGCTTATGTGCCAGAGTTCCAGTAACAGGTTAGAAAAGTTCACTTCTAGAAGACATGTGCTTTTTGGATCCTAAGTGGAACATTTCACTTGTAGCATTATGTATTTGACCACACCTTCCCCAAGCCTGATCCAGAACAGTATGAGGGCAGAAAGTGACAACAACGAGAAACCAGAGGTTGAAAGATAATCAAAAAGAATTAAAAGTTAAACCAAACATACTACTTACGAGTACGGTCTCTGTTCCATGCATGGCAGGTGATTGGCTCTAGTAAAAACTGATGCAGAGACATTCCGAGTTAAAGTTATTCCTATGTTGTAAAAATTGAAAAAGCTGAAAGGTGTAAAATTGAAAACAAAACACTTCAAAATTAGACACATTTATTTGATTAAACCAAAATCACCCTTCAACGTTTACCAGCATTGTTTCAGTCCAGTATCACAGTTTACTCAGTAAATGAGGGAAGGCTGATGAAGAGCTGCCTTTGCCAGACACCCTGTTATTTTCATTAGCACACTGAATTTTAACTGTCCTCCTCACTATCACTAATTGCAGCTGCCCTTTGAGCCACATACACGTGCTTCTTGTTTCCTCCAGATGAGAGAGCAGGTTCTTAGGAAATCTAACAAAGACTCTAAAAAAATCTAATCATTTTACTATGGAAATAGAATACTTGGGGGAAAAAAATAATCTATGGATGCAGCCCAGTGAATTGGTTCAACACCTGACATATATCGAGGCTCACAGGCAGCACTACAATAAAATCCTTTCCCCCTTCTTTTTCCAGGAGCGTGTCTCCAGAACATTTGATATCTAACTGTAGTCTGTTGATTATTATTTGTTAAAGCTAATTATATGTATCCGAGGAAAAAATTAATATTAGTAATTAACAAATTACTAATTTCTTCAAGTTAATTCAAGCACTAAACTGGTTTGGAATTAGGTTTATACTCCCATGAGATTCAAACACCAAAAGAGCAAGCTGAACCATTCCAGTCTGGAAGTATTTTGTTTTTAAAAAAGCCAGCTACTCAGCTCTCTCTTTAGCTTATAACCACTACAAGAGACCATGCTGAACATCTGCAACTGGAGGTGTCCTGACCCACAAATCCAAAGTTATTGAAAGTATTATATTGTATTGCATGTCCTGTGTTAACCAAGGGTGGCATAAATGGATGGGAGTTAACACTAAAATCTCAGGGTCACCTGTAATACCTGAAATGTGCATAATCTGATATATCCAGTTTGGATTTGTCCATCCCATCCATATATCCTACTCAACTTCACAGTAATTTATCCTGAGCTGATGGATCAAAATCTTTTTACCCCTACATCTGAAAAAACCATCTCTGTGATGTCATTCCAAGACACCCACACCCATTACAGGCTGACGTTACAACATACCCAAGTACAGCCACATTAGCAGAGGGTGGAGGCTTCAGGACAAGGTTGGAATGTGGAAGCAACCAGGAAATGAATGGCAGTCCAACAGAAACTCAGGAGGCAACGAGATGAGTGTGTTCTTAGGGAGCTGAGCAGCCACTGAGCACTCCCTGTCACACCACTAGGTTAACAAACACACTGAAAGTGCTGAATCTTGGAGCACAGATGACACAGGACTTTGCACAGGCAAATAACTGCACTTTACTATTTTCAAATATTACATTTCAAATTACTTCAATTACAACTTTTAACTCTGTGAGCTTTAAATCCAGCTTATCATTTTAATCAGTGTGATTTTCATGGCCCTTGTAACAACCATATTCAACCAATCAAGTGAAGCTATTAAATATATGCAGTCCTAAGCAAAATAATGAATTACTTTTCATTAATGTGAAAATGTTGACATGATCCAAGCTACCTTTGACCTTGAACAGCCATGATTTAAGACTCCATGTGTTAATATAAGCAAAACACCACTGCAAATTGCTTTTTCCACGATCTTGCTTCAGTCCTTGCCAACATTCAGTAGCAGCACATTTCCATATACAGGAAAAGTTGAAAGAGCTTCTCTACCAACAAGGAATGCTCAGCCTTTTCTACTCTTTCCATAATAAAATGTAAAAATATCCAATCTCCCCTCCCCAAGGAATGCAGCTATGTTGAAACACTTTCTCATACAACCCCAGTATTTTTGCCACAGATTGGCACCACACAAACAACACGGTACCATCCTAACTTCCAGTTCAGAGATTCTTACTTCACCTCCACACCGTTCCAAAGACAGCCTGGACAAGCAATATGATCCATCCCTCCCCATTGATCTGAGGTTCTTGAGCACCATAACCTGCAGCAAGCAACTGTTCTCCATTTTGCTTTGGTAACAAACTCATAAAACCCAACAGTGGTGATAATCTCAAAAAGCAGTATGATTTCTGCCACCTGCTAGTTGCTGTGGTGTCTTCTTCAGGAAGATGAATCTTAAATTAAGTCTTCCAGTTGTATTTATTCCTTACCAATACACAGACAAAATCAAACTCACACTTCATTAGAGAAAATGAAACTGGCTCTGTGTTTCTTCATATAACTCATACATAGTAAACCCCTCACTGCCTTCCTGTCAGCCAGCCTCAGAATCCCACGCAGGGAAGATGCTGTTGTAACTTTGTCTGCCAAGAACTTCACACAGCAACTTTTTTCAAATGCAAAGTAACTGCCCTTGAGTTTCAATAAATATGTTTAAAAAAGAAAAACAAAAAAAAAGGAAATTTTGTGCAGCAAGAGTTCATTCAGGGTGTAGACCAAAAAGATTGAGGTTGGGAAGTACAGGACTCAGCTGTTGTCATCTCTCACTGAGATGGGAAGTATGTGGTTTAAGGCCATCCCTGGACAAGCAGCCAGCAGGGATGCAGAGACAGCATGGGTGTGTGTGTGAGAGAGAGAGAGA
This sequence comes from Merops nubicus, assembly GCF_000691845.1. Classification (NCBI taxonomy): domain Eukaryota; kingdom Metazoa; phylum Chordata; class Aves; order Coraciiformes; family Meropidae; genus Merops; species Merops nubicus. The sequence goes on from NW_008598999.1 coordinate 17,477, forward strand.
GAGAAAGGGATTTTTTTTAATCCTTGCCTATTTTCAGCAACCCTACATCACTTTCAAACATCTGGAAGAGAAGTACCTATAATTAAGGACTGCCTCCCACTGCTGTCATTCCCTTCCGAGTCACCCCGCGCAGCTTTCCCCAGAGGGTGGCTCCTCACCGGCGAGCCCCGGCACAGGAGCCGGGTCCGGGCGGACCGCGGGCC
>NW_008599000.1:0-1141 GCF_000691845.1 Merops nubicus
ACATGGAGACCAATGGGGACATGGAGATGGTTTGGGGACATCAAGACCAATGGGGACAACGGACCCTCAAACCCCTCAAGAACCCCTCAGAAACCCCCAAGAACCCACCAGAAACCTCTCAGACCCCTCAAGAACCCCTCAGAACCCCCCCAAGAACCCTTCAGGACCTCCCAGGAACCCCTCAGGAACCCCCCAAAGCCCCGAAGACCCCAGCCCAGGACCCCCAAGCCCACCTTGGTGAGCGCTGCCACCCGCTGAGCCAGCTGGGCCTCGATCTCGGGCAAGGTCTCAGCTTTCTGCAGGGTCTGCTGGAGCTTGGCCTTGGCGTCCTCCAGCCACTCCTGGAGCTGCCGGCCCTTCTCCTCGCTCTGTGGGGCAGGGGGACACGGCCATGGGGCAGGGACATCACCGTGGGGCTGTGGGGGTCATGGGGACATCACCCCATGGAGGTGTTTGGTGTGGGGACAACCTGTGGGGGTCATGGGGACATCACCCCATGGAGGTGTTTGGTGTGGGGACAACCTGTGGGGGTCATGGGGACATCACCCCATGGAGATGTTTGGGACAGGGATGTCATTGTGGGACGTGTGGGTGTCAAGATGGTGGCCCCAAGGTGGTGGCTCCAAGTTGGGTGTCCCAGGATGGGGTTCTTAGGATGGGGGTCCCAGGTGGTAGGTCCCCAGATGGACATCCCAGGGTGGTGGCCCCAAGTTGGGTGCCCCAAGGGGGTGGCCCCAAGTTGGGTGTCCAGGGTGGTGGACATCCCAGGGTGGTGGTCCCAAGTTGGGTGTCCCAAGGTGGTGGGTCCCCAGGTGGACATCCCAAGGTGGTGGCCCAAAATTGTGTTTCCGAGGGTAGAGGATTCCAGGGTGGTGGCCCCAGATTGGGTGTCCTGGGTGGTGGATCCCCAGATGGACATCCCAGGGTGGTGACCCCAAACTGGGTGTCCCAAGGTGTGTGCCCAGGGTGGTGGATCCCCAGATGGATGTCCCAGATTGGGTGTCCCAAGGTGGATGTCCTGAGTGGTGGGTCCCCAGGAGGACGTCCCAGGGTGGTGGCCCCAAATTGGGTGTCCTGGGTGGTGGGTCCCCAGATGGACATCTCAGGGTGGTGACCGCAAATTGGGTGTCCCAAGGGGGGT
>NW_008599000.1:1315-1636 GCF_000691845.1 Merops nubicus
GGTGGGGGGGCCCCAGGAGGACGTCCCAGGGTGGTGGCCCCAGGCTGGGTGTCCTGGGTGGTGGGTCCCCAGGAGGATGTCCCAGGGTGGTGGCCCCATGCTGGGTGTCCCGGGCGGGGTCCCCACCTGCCGGTAGAGCGAGTCCTTGCTGGCCAGCTCGTTCTCCAGGCGGTCGTTGGCGTCGTGCAGGGAGGTGGCCTCGCGCTGGGCGCTCAGGTAGCGCTTCTCCAGCGTGGTGATCCGCTCCTCCATGTCCTCCCGCTGCGCCAGGGCCTGGGCGGGCAGGGGGGAGGTGGGATGGAGATGATGGAGATGGAGATG
>NW_008599001.1:0-9187 GCF_000691845.1 Merops nubicus
TGAGGTGGTGGCCATCAAGTGCGTGAGCAAGAGGAGCCTCAACCGGGCCTCGGTGGAGAACCTGCTGACAGAGATCGAGATCCTGAAGACCATCCGCCATCCACACATTGTGGAGCTCAAGGACTTCCAGGTGGGGCTGGGGGCCATTTCAGGGGGGGACACTGAGCCAGCACAGGCTCAGGTCCAAGGGTCCATCCTGACTCCCCAGGAGTGTAACTGTGGGGCTCTGTGCCAGCAACTGGGTGAACCAGTTCAGGCAGATCTTGTGTGGGTGGCACACGCAGCAGCGGGAGTAACATGACAGAGTCCTCTTGCCCGGCAGTGGGACAGCGACCACATCTACCTGATCATGGAGTTCTGCGCTGGGGGGGACCTCTCCCGCTTCATCCGCCTGCGCAGGATCCTCCCCGAGAAGGTGACACGCATCTTCCTGCAGCAGCTCGGTAAGGGCACCTCGCTCGGGGATTTGGGGGGCATGGCTGTCGTGGTATACCGCCGTTGCATGCCCATCTGCTCGCTCAGCCTGCGCCCTGAAGTTCCTCCACGACCGCAACATCTCCCACCTGGACCTCAAGCCGCAGAACATCCTCCTCAGCGCCCCAGAGAACCCCCAGCTGAAGCTGGCAGGTCAGGGCAGGTCTCCAGGGTGGGGCCGGGGGTGGGAATTCCTTCTCCCCTGCCACGCCACAAGCTCTCCTCGCCCTCTGCCCCGCAGATTTTGGGTTTGCACAGTACATGTCACCGTGGGACGAGAAGCACGTTCTGCGGGGCTCCCCGCTCTACATGGCCCCCGAGATGGTGTGTCGGCAGCAGTATGATGCCCGCGTGGACCTGTGGTCGGTGGGCGTCATCCTTTATGGTGGGCTTTTGCTGTTATCCCTCCCCAGGGCTTGGCTCAGGGCTGGTTTCCCCCTTCTCCACCTCCTCCCGTCTCTCTCTTTTCGCCCCCACAGAAGCACTTTTTGGGAAGCCGCCCTTTGCCTCCCGCTCCTTCACCGAGCTGGAGGAGAAGATCCGCAGTGACCGGGCTGTTGAGGTAACACGGGATGGGATGGGATGGGATGGGATGGGATGGGTTCTTTTGCAGCCTATCCCTGGGCCAGGATTGGGATGGGGCTGGTTGTCTCAGCCCCCTTCCCCTGCTAGCTGCCCAGCCGGCCCCTGCTCTCTGCCGAGTGCCGGGATCTCTTAGGACAGCTCTTGGAGAGGGACCCTTCGAAGCGCATCTCCTTTGAGGGCTTCTTTGCCCACCCCTTCGTGGATATGGAGCACATCCCTGGCCCCGAGAGCCTCCGCAAGGCGGTGAGCAGGGCACTGGGTGCTGGTCCCTGGGGACGCGGAGGAGCCGAGCGCTGAGCCCCCCTTTTTCTCCCCCAGACCGATCTGGTGGTGGAAGCGGTGAAGAAGGATAAGGAGGGGGACTCCTCAGCTGCCCTCTCCCTCTACTGCAAAGCCCTGGAGTATTTTGTGCCAGCTCTGCACTGTGAGTCCACAGTCCATCTCTGGGGGCTGTGTGGACCTGAGGGGTGCTGGGTGCATTTGTAGGGGGGGTAGCACCCTAGGGGAGGCCAGTTTGCCGCCCACCCACCCCAGTACTAGTTTGCTTTCCTCCTGCCAGATGAGAGCGATGCTCACCGGAAAGAAGCCATCCGAGCCAAGGTGAGCCAAAAACACCCGGGGTAAGTGCATCTCCTCAGCTTAGCTTGGTAAGATGATCACCTATCCTCTGTCCCTCGTGGAGGGGGAACCCTCATACCTCTCATGCTGCGGGCAGGTGGGCCAGTATATCTCCCGAGCTGAGGAGCTGAAGGCCTTGGTCACCACCAGCAGCAAGAGCCTCCTGCAGCAGGGGAACCCGGCCAGAGAGCTCCTCAAAGGTAGAGCATTTTGGGGATCCGCCATGGCATTGCTGGAGCAGGAAGAGGGGGATCCTGGTGCGGTATGGGGGTGAAATGTGCCCCCCCAGCGTGCTCATCAATCCAGTGTCCCCTTGCAGAGATGTCCAAGGACAAGCCTCGGCTCTGCGCCGCGCTGGAAATGGCTTCTGCCGCCATTGCTAAGGTGAGTGGTGGAGTGGGGGGTCCCTGCTCCCCTTGAGTGGAAGCAGAAAGAGCAAACCCAGCTGGAGAGGGAGCCTGGGGTCTGTCCCCAGCTGCAACCTGGGCCTGGGGTCTGTTGTAGGAGGAGGAAGGCAAAGATGACAGAGATACCCTGGAGCTCTACCAGCAGAGCCTGGGGGAGCTGCTGCTTGTCCTGGCCGGTGAGTTGAGACCCAGGTGGGTGCTGCGGGGCAGGGGTGGATCCTGCCCCTGGGGCTGAGCCCTCTTCCCTCCGCAGCGGAGCCTGCAGGGCGGCGACGGGAGCTGCTGCACGCTGAGGTGAGTGCCAGCCGTGGGGCAGCGGCGTGTCCCCGCTGGTGTGGCTTTGAAGGGACTGTCCTCTCTCTCTCCACCAGATCCAGACCCTGATGGCCCGAGCTGAGTACCTGAAAGATCAACTGAAGGTATGGCTGCCTCGGGGGGCGGATCTGGAGCGTGCCAGGGTTGGGGTTGCAGGCTGGAAAACGGTCCTTTTCCCCTGGCAGATGCGGGAGGCGCAGTCCATGAGCAAAGAGGCACTGGCGGAGCCCGTCCGGAGCAGTGAGTCCCCGTTTCTGTCCCCTCTTGTCCACATCAAAGGGCCTAGGGAAGCGGCCCCTCCATGGCTGCAGTGCTGCAGCAAGGAACATCCCCCCAGCTCTCACAGCCGTGGGGATGTTCCTGCCCAGCTGTACTCCACCTTGCATGCCCTCCTTGCCCCCAGGCTGGGGTCGTCCCTGCCTGGGAGCCCAGCCAGGCTGGTGTGAGCAGCCAAATGAGTGCCCTCTGTGCCCGCTGGCACAGCCTGCACCTTGCAGTGATGCCCGAGAGCCAGCCGGGGGGATGCTGCTCACCGCCTTGCAAAAAGATGCCATCAGCAGTGGAGAGGCAAGAAGATGCTTTCGCCCCAGCTGCATCGGGTAACCCCCCTTGGGGGCTCGCCCTGAGACTCCCACCCCCGGAAGGTCCCACAGATGGGTCCTCAGGGCCATCTGCCCTTCTCCCCGGGCGCCGGCATCAACTCATTCTCCGCCTGCCTCGACCGTCTGCTGCCGCAGCCTTCCCTGACGGCGGCGGGCGGGTTATTCCACTCTAATTCCCTCCGCTGGCTGTGACGGGCTGGGTATTTTTATCCTGGCGCCGGGCTCCAGCAGAATATCTCTCCTGCCAGTCACATACGTCTCTTGCCTTTTCGGCTGGGCGCTTCTGCCACCTCCTGAATTCTGGGGAATCGGACGCACAGCCTGGACCCAGGGAAGCCCACTGGGAGCTCAGGGCTGTTGGTGACAGCAGCAGGCAGCGGGGTCTGGGATACTGCCTGTGCCCATCCTCCACTGTGCCTTTCTCACCCAGCAACTACCTCTGCGTGCCCACCGCCGCTTGCCCAGCCTCCGGCACCCAATGCCCTGCCTCCCTCTGGCTGCTGGAGCATCGAGGCTGAGGCTTTAAATTCCAAAACCTGGAGTCCAGCGGGTCCCCACCGCATTCGCTGTTTGTGTTGTGAGGTGCTGGCAGTGTTGAGCTGGGACGGGTGGAGAGCCGAGCAGAACTCGGTCACCTCCGGGGATGGGTGCGTGGCTGCAACTGGCGATACCTCCCCGAAGGCAGAGCCACGGCGTCCCCCCTGCTCTGCCTCTCAGGGTTCTCTCTACCCCCATATCCAATTAATCATCCCAGGAGCCCCCCGGCCCTGCAAAAATCACTTATCCAGGGTGGCAAGGGTCACCTCTCCTGCAAAGCATGGGACTTGACTCAATATCTGCTGTATTTCAAGGGAATGTAATTTATTGTCTTTAGTAAACACTTGTTTTGGTTTCTCCAACTCCTCCAGTCGCATGTTTGTGCTTTCAGACCCAAAGAGGGCTCTCCAGCTGAGCCTGGGACCAAGACACAGCCCAGGGTGCCTGGAGCCCTTGAGGAGAGCTGCGACCCCTCATCCCTGTCCCTCTGGCCAAGGCTGGAGCTGGGGGGGTCCCCTCCTCTCCAGCTGCCCGTGCTGGCTGGTGACACCATTCCCTCCCATCCTCCCTGGGGACAAGAGGCAGCCAGAGCAAGGCTTGACCTTGTTTTCCCTTCAGGTCTATTGTGTGTGTGTGCGTGTGCATGTAAAACATGGGGCAAAACAGCACAAAAGGTTACGTGAAATTGCATTTTCTCCAACAGATTTTTATGGCAGGTGAGGTGGGGGTGGGGAGGAAGGCAGTGGGGCTGGAGCAAATGATGGGGTGATTTTGCAGGGACCGCAGGGCTGGTCTAAGCAATGAGCCTCATAAAGCTCCTCCTGAGACTTCCCTTTGCTCCATGTACTGCCCAAAAAACCCGATTTCTTCCCCTACTACCAGCCCCAGCCTTTGGTCCTCTGACGCCTGCTCCATGCGCAAGCCATCGGAAAGCTTCCCGGGCAGATGTGGCGCGGCATTTTTTCTGTCTTTTATTATTACTCTGAGCAGAGATTATGTCCTGAGGCTTTAAAGAGCTTTCCAAGCCCCTTTCCTCCCCCCGGCCTGTGGCTGGGGCAGAGCCGGTGGGGCGGGCTGAGCCGCCCGGGCGCGGCAGCCAGCGTAGATAATCGCATCTGCCTTCACGCTCTGCTGAAGCCCTAGCCCCAACCTTTGGAGGCCGCTTCCCCGCGGCGTGAGGGAGCCTGAGGTGCCCAGGCTTCGTGTCGGATGCGAGTCTTTTCTGCGTCAGGGCTCGCAACCCAAATGTCACCGCACAGGCCGAAGAGAAGGAGGCACGAAGGGAGCAGTCCCCAGCCCGGCAGCTCCAGCAGTGGTGGCCTCGGTCACAGCAAGGTGAGGAGCCAGCACTGCCCTGCTCCGGCCGCCTTCTCCCATTGGCATCATGGTACAGCCCCGTGGGGCTCTTCCCAAGCACCGCTCACAGCGGGGCTCCAGGTTGTTCCCGGGAGAGGGACACGGGGCTGGCAGATGGTTCCTCACCTTCCTTGCGCCAGTACCGTGGGTTCCTCGGTGATGTGAGTTCAACCACTCAGTGGGCTTTAAGAAAGGAGAGGGTTGGGGAAAGCTGGGTCAGTGTGTGGAGCTAATCCCGGGCTCTCCCCTGTGCTCTTTAATCCAGATTAATCCCAGTATCTGGACCAGCAATACTGCAGGAGTATGGATGGGGCCAGCCCTTCCTGCAGCAGCTCGCAGGGAGATTTAAGTGCCTGCAAGAAGAAAACCGAAGTGCTCAGCAGAGAGCCCCCATCCTTCCGTATCCATTCGTTTGTTTTAGCGCTTTAACAATTGCTCATTTAACACTTTGTCCATTGGAGAAACCACTCACACCATCCGGTGTTCATAAGCAGAAAGGAGGCCTGGTCCTGCACCCATATGCTGAGGGGTTTCTCCATGGCTGGGGCAGGAGGGTACGAGCTTGGCTCACCCATGGGGCATTTATTTATAAGCTCCACTCCCAGCAGATCTCCTCCAGCAACCCAGCAAGGGCTCACTTAGATAAATCCACCCCAAACCCAGCCCCATAGGTTAGAGAACTATATCAGCCTTTGTAGCGTAGAAGAAGCAAAAATAGATTTTTCTAGTTTAATCCACACTAATTCTTTGCTTTTAGTTTTTTTTTTAGCCTGTGTGTTGATGCCCAGAGCAGTCATGTGACGTGGAGGCAGCAGGGATGCTTGGGGACCAACAGGATGTGCCTCTCGGTGGGCAGGGACAGGCAGGAGGAGGGCTGCCTGCCCCTGCTCTCCCCAGCCCACCCTCTCCTCCCCAGTACCGGCTCTGGGCCCGCCACGGCTCGGAGCATCCTTGGAGCTCTGGCCGCTTTGCTGGGAATGCTTTGCTGAGGCTTAACACGCCACGGAGCCGGGCGGGGTGGGAGCGTGCTGCTTGCCTTTCACATGCCTGGGGGTCTTGGTGCCTCCTAAAATAGACCCGGCAAGCTTCACGCAGCCTTTGAGTGGCAGCACGTGGGCCGGAGTGAGCACGGAGCAGAGCTGGGGGTCCACAGATGGGGGAGTGGGGAACAGAGGCAAAATTAAAGCAAGGGGGAGAAAGTGCAGGCTGTGCCCTGGTGGGCATACGCTTCTTAGGGGTGGGGGTGACCCAAAGATCTGCATCCCCCAGCCCCGTCTCCCTCCATCTGCTCCAGCCAGGATCCCGCTCGCCCACAGGATGTTCGATTGATCACACTTTGCCATCAGCTGGGGATTTAAAAGCCAAGCCAGGCTCGAGGGCTCGGCGTGGTCCGTGACAGCTCTCTGCTATCCCTTTCCTGGTAGGGGATTAGATGAGCTTGGGCTGATCCACATTGAGTATGATCTCCTTCCAGAGCTAAAGCTGTTTCTGCCAATCTTCCCTTGCCTTTCTCACCAGCCTCCGGCACTGTATGGGGCAGTTAAATCGGACCCCTGATCTGTGGGGCTGAAGGGTTTGAAGGATGGTTGTCCCCATGGGCAGAGCATTGTGTCGAATTTTCTTAGGACTACCTGGCCCAGCATGGCTTTACCAGGGATCTGGGGGTAGAAAACCATCTCCTGGTCATACCAGGGAGCTCTACTCAGCATGGTTTGATCCAGGATCCTTGCTGTAGTAACAAAACCAACAACTTCCCAAGACCCTTCCCTGTGTTTTTCTGGGTGACCCAACTCCCCTGCAAAAGCAGATCACAGTTAATCCACCCCGTTGGGATTGGGAACAGTAAATTCCCAGCCTGTGCCAAGATTTTCCAGGAAGCCTCGCCGCAGGAGCCCACCACCCACTAGGATGCCAGCGGGCCGGAGCTGCTCCAGCTGGAAGTCACACCTGCACTTAGCACAGTCTCGTCCCTGCAGAGCTGTGCCCTTGCTCGTAGCAGTGCCGCCAACACCCTGCAATGCCCACGAGGCTGAGGCTGGTGAGTGAGCTGAAGGCTTTTGACTAAAACAGCCAAAAAAGTCTATGACCTCTGGGGGGGGGTTTGTTTGCTTTTCAAGCCGGCTGTTGACAAAGAGCCGCTTGTCGCATCCCTTCGGTACGAAACATGGCAGAACGTGCCACCACAACCAGGCGTGATGCTTCCTTCTGGATGCTGCTGCAAGACGTTTGTCCCATGAGCCCCCACCACCAGTTCCCTCTGTCCTGTAAAGGAGATGAGCTGAATCCCTCTACACCCCAAAACCTTTAGCAGGAAAATACTGCTCGAGGAGAGAAATAAATGCATAGACATCTCCTGGTATTTATTCCACCGCTTGTAACAGTACCATGGCACGGGGACAGCATAGGAGGTGGAGAAACACTCATCTGAGCACAGCACACAACCACAGCACAACAGAGGAGGAGGAAGAGGAGGAGATTTTCCCCTTATCGCTTTGTTCTTCTCCTGGAAGGAACGAGGACAGGAGTGGATCCCACCCTGGAAGAGGGAAGTCTGCCACCACCACTCCAGGGAAGGGCTGAGGGGGTTCAGATCAGCACCCAGGAGGGATTTTATTCCTCTCTGACATTAATTCCGGCTTTAGCCCCCTGGTCCTCAACACCCCGCTTCCTGCTGGGCTAAATGGGATCGTGTAGCTGGTCCTTCCCAGCAGCCTCCTTGGAGAGGGTCCCTCAAGGACAAAGCAGTTAGTATTTCTTGCATGGGTGAGAAGTTATTTTTCGTGTGATGGGAATGGGATGGGGGGAGAGGGGGACATTTTGCATCGTGCCTCATCCTTGCAAAGAAAATCGGAACCTCCCTGTCATTTCTAGGAGGCTCAGTTGAAACACGTAGGCAGAGACACAGCGTATGGCCATTGCCTTCCCATGCTGACGTGGTTCAATGACACCCCAAGGTCACTCGGGGCTTTCCTTCCCTGCAACCCTGCCCCCCATCTCTGGCTAAAGACACCCACCGCTCCGGGCACAGGAGGAGGCACTGGGGGGGGACACATGCTGGCTCTCTGCTCTAACCTCAGACTGGAGAACAAAACAAAAACCACATCAGGGACATCTGGGGCGGGGACTTGAGGCTTCACACGGCTCAGAAGGAGGACCCGACTCACACAAGGCAAGGGTGACAACACCAGTGGGGTCCCTGCTGCAGGTGGCAGCCACTGCCAGACCCTCCCTTCTCCCCCACCGTCACGCTGGTGGGGAGAGGGGCTCAGCCCTGTCACATCACGGCGCATTTCTCAGCAGATTGCTTCAGGTCCTCTAGCGTGGCCGAAGCTTTGTCTTTCAAGGAATCAAGGTCCAGGTTCTGGATGTTGCTGAGCTGGCCAATAACTGAGTTCTTCTCTTCCTCCTCCTCGTTGTCCTGCTCAATCATCTTGGCCAGCTCTTTGGGCAGTTCCACGTCACCTCCCACCAGCTGGATCTGATTGTCATCCGTTTCGTTCTGAAATGAGGCAGGAGAAGGTCAGGCAGGGGATGCTGCAAGTGGGAAAGGGCTTCTGGGACCATTAAAAGCACTTGCAAGGCTCAGAACGGTGCCTGCGGGGGCTTTGGACTGCCTTCCCATTTTAAGGTCCACGTGGGTTGGTCCCTGGGGCTTAGAGCCATGCTCGTGCTGCGGGTAGGATGGTGACTCAGAAGGGGACATGGCTGAGCAGAGCCTGGGCACACACCAACAGACCCAGCAAGAGCTGAGGTGACAACCTGAGAATGCCAGCATTGGTATAAAGTGGCTTTCAGCTCGCTCGGGGTGCCTGAGGAGGTTTGGGCGCCCAGTTAAGTTACACGTATGGTTAACGGCTGCGCCCACCGAAGCTCAGGGAGAGCTCTGCGCTGGAGAGCCACAGGGAGACTTTGCAAGAGGCAGCCCGGCTGCCAAGCGGGATCAGTAATGAGCAGAAGAAACTTGTTGAAAGATTAGAAAGGACATTTCAAGCATGTGGAGGCAGCAAAAGGATTGGGGGACCAGATCTGAACAAATCTTTCTTCCCCTGGAGAAAAAAAAAATCTCCACCTCTTCTTTTCCTGGCAGGGGAAAAGTGAATTTCTCTGGCTATTTCCTGTCAATAAAAGGGGGGTGAGAAGCAGTGGGGTACTCATCCAGGCTGGCTGAACAATGTCAAACAGTCTGAACAATATCACTTGGCTTAGCTGACTTTTCTGAACTAATGTTAGCCCAGCTCCAATTTAGGCTATTCACCACTGAGACATACTTGCTGAATAAAGGGCAGGCTTGGG
>NW_008599002.1:0-2129 GCF_000691845.1 Merops nubicus
CCCACCGTGGCAGCTGCACGTTCTCACCCCGGGGCTCCCCGTGCCCCGTTTCCCCTCGCAGGTGCCGGCCCCAAATCAGTGAGGTGAAGAGCTGGCTCCAGACTGGTTGGAGTGGAGACGTGCCCCTGCATGCCAGTGCCCACGCTGCTGCTGCCAGAGCAACGGGGGGGAGCCCCCGCACCCCTCAGACATGCCCCCCGCCAGCCCCAGGACGGGACACAAACCCCAGGGGGATTTTTTTCCACCCCCCTCTCCAAGCTCAACCCCTGGAGCTGCCCCTTCCCCAGACACAGTCACCCCAGAACAGGGGTCCCACCATCCCACCTCCGTCCCCACGGTTGGTGTCTGCCTCAGCCCTGGGCTGGGTGGCTGATCAGCAGGTCCAGCCATGACCCAGCACTACCATGGCCACCAACATGTCCCCGGCTGCCACATCCACGGGTTTTTTGGACCCGCCCAGGATGGGGACTCCAGCACCTCCCTGGGCAGCCTGGGCCAAGGTCTCACCACTCTGCCAGGACAGAAATTCTTTGTCATGTCCAAACAAACCCTCCCCTGGTGCAACTTCAACCCCATGTCCTGGGGGAGTCACCCGCCAGAGGCAGCATCAGCCCTGGGTGAGGATGAGGAGGATGGAGAGAGCCCCGTGGGAGGGGAGCACCAGCTGGACACAGCGAGCTGCAGCTCCAGCATCACTGCCCGTGGGTGTGGGCATGGTGGGGAGGGGGCAGCAAGGCCGTGATGGAGAGGGGGAGCCCCTCACCCGAGGGGCAATGGCTGGGGGGGCTGCGTGGGCAGCACTGGAGTGGAGAGCCCAGGGAGGTGGGGGACCCTCCAGCCCCAGCAGCTGCCCTGACACCCCCCCCAGCTTCCTCCTCCAGAGCAGGGCAGGTGCCCACCCTGACCCAGCAGCGAGACCCTTCCCCAACCTCCCCAGCCCCTCGAGCTCAGCCGTGGCCACCTCTGAAGGCAGGAGCTGCACCACCCGACGTCCACCCTGCAGACACTTCTGTGCCAGCACTCAGCATGGGCTGTGCCACCCCCCACCAGCAGATGCAGCCTGGACATGCCCAAATCAGGACTTCAAGGGGCCTGGCAGAAATCTGGGGACAGACTTTTGAGCAGGGCCTGTTGGGACAGGACAAGGGGGATGGTTTGAAACTCAAAGGGGGAGATGGAGATGAGAAAGATGGAAGAAAGTTTTGGTGCTGAAGGTGGTGCGCCCCTGGACAAGGCTGACACGAGAGGAAAAAATCCCTGGAACCATCCCAGGGGAGGTTGGACCAAGCTCTGAGCACCCTGCTCTAGTTGGGGATGTCCCTGCTCCCTGCAGGGGGTTGGGCTGGGTGATCTTGAAAGGTCCCTTTCCACCCAAACCAGTCTGGGATTCACATCACCCCCACCAGCCGAGCTGCACTTACCCAGCACCCCTCATCCCGGGGGGCCTGGAGCAGAACCAGGCCGTGCTGGGGGCACAGGACAGTCACCACTCCCAGAAGAGGCTCCAAAAACCTGCCCCCAACCTTCCCCCCCCAGCATGCTCCTGCAGCTCGGCTGCTCCGGGAGCAGAGGCACCAAAGACAACGTCCATAGCAATGACCACCAGCCGAGCTGCACTTACCCAGCACCCCTCATCCCGGGGGGCCTGGAGCAGAACCAGGCCGTGCTGGGGGCACAGGACAGTCACCACTCCCAGAAGAGGCTCCAAAAACCTGCCCCCAACCTTCCCCCCCCAGCATGCTCCTGCAGCTCGGCTGCTCCGGGAGCAGAGGCACCAAAGACAACGTCCATAGCAATGAATCTTTTTATTAGAAGTTTTATCCAAATTTTGTAACAAAAAGATACAAAAGGGCTGGAGATCCTTATTTCTGGGACTAGTCTGACCAATCAAAACCTGACAGTTACTAGGCTAATATAAAATCCATACAATCTGCTAAAAATGCAGGGAAAAAAAAAAAAATTAGAAGTAACTGCTGCTCGGGAATTTCTTTTTAAAAATTCCTTTTTAACATTTATAAGTTACTCAGTTTGCATTTTACAGGACTAATTCTTCTCCGAATGGTCACGGCTACTGTACAAGGCAGGAGACACCAGCAAGGGGAGCACGAAGAGGCAGGAACTGGGGCGTG
>NW_008599003.1:0-71636 GCF_000691845.1 Merops nubicus
GAGCCCGGCCCTGCCTGGGAAGCGCTCGGCTGCGAGATTATTTTGGCGGCGAAGCGCTAGAAGAGGACGGCGCGGTGGTAGAGATGGGAACCCTGCGCCGCGCCGGCACGTCTCAGGCAAGCAGCATCCTTAGCGAGGGCAGCGCGGGGCTGACCAGAGGCGAGAGTCCGATTGGGGGAGTTTGTGCCTTTTGTTCCCGAAAGCTGGGACGTGAATGGGATTACCTAGTGTTGTAAGAGGTGAAGAGGAAGGGGGTGTTTGCTAACGGAATGCTCTTTGCGTATTTTGCACAACTTCGTGCTGCGTAACTCGGAGTATTGTTTTCTGTTGATCGGTGTGTTGTAGTACTTTTCACCAGTAAACGTTCGGAGTGCAGTACCAGATACATGTGGTGTTATAATCATTCAAATAACGGCTAAGTCCCACATTATCATTGAGATAATCTTTCAGAAGACATAGGTTTTTATTTTGTACTATAAATCCTCTTTGAGCACTATTAAATTAAAAAATTTAACTTGATATCACAATTAGCAATTTTATTGAGAAAAGCATGTGGCCTGATTTTAGTGCTTTTATTTTTGTTTTGTTTTTAAAGGGGAAACAAAAGGCATAAGCAACCGGGACAGTTTTATCCCCTTTCCCCTTAATGCCATTGTTTTGAATTGCAGGCTGAAAAATTTTGCAAAGAATTATTTTGCCATTTTGAAAGGAGACGCCTTGTTTTCTGATAATTTTCCTGGGCTCCTTTTTGTGTATGTTCGTAGACATGAAATATATTTGGCCAAGCTTAATTATCTTCCACTGTAAAGGCATTTCCTTTAACCCCTGAAAAAGAATATTTGTACATTGGATGGTTTGCTCCCCCCCGCCTTCCCCCTTTTCTGCTGTTTCAGCTGTGGAAAGACAGCAGATTTAGAAATTTACTCTTCTGAATTTTTCTCATAGAGATGAACTAATAACTGCTTCTTGGCTGGTGTATGGAGGAATAAGTGAAGGTACGGAAAGGTTAGGTATGAGCACTATTTTTTGGTTTAATCATTTAGAGTTGGTCATTGATTAGAAGTTAGATAATTCGGATAGTGTGACTTTTTTAGCTTTCATAATTAAGACTAGAGCCATATGTTTGTTTTGCTAGCAGTGTATATACACTTGTGGACTTATCAGCACAGGCATATAGATTTATGAATAATGTAGAAACTATTTATACCTGGTATACTCAGTTTAGGAAGTACCATTATTGTATCTTATGGTAGTGTTTAGGTGGAATTTAAATTTACTTATGAGTAACTCCTCACAATTGATTCAGAATAAAGTTGTGTTTCTTTTTAAATGAGGACATAAAAAACTTGTTCATATTGTTAGTCTTGTCTGTTGTTGAGATTGATGCACGTGGCTCTGGAGTATGTTAGTACTACAGCTTGGTTTTATTGCATTCAATTTTGTTTTGACTAAGTTATTGCATTTAGTTTAGCTTAGCAGACCTTTGTGCTTCTGTGTGTAGTGAGTTTCCTCTCTAGAACAAAATGTGTATTTCTTCCCTGGTGACAAATTAAGACAGGTATAACAAGAGCAGAGAAGTAGCAAGTTGGCTTCTTGTTTAGATTAAGTAACTCACTGTGTTCAAATCCAAAATAATGCCGGATGCAGCACCTTGTTTTTTTTTTTTTAAAAATTACTTTTTAACTTCTCATATCTCCAAACTATCAAAGTCTTTTAGTTAAGAGTCAATGAGAAGAATCAATTCCATGATTAGGACATTTTCCCAATGGGAAAGAACCGTCTTTCTGAAATCTGGAAAAGTACTTTTTAAGTGTATTGAGCATCTGCTGACTTGCAGATGTCATTCATGTTTAGTTTTGAGTCTCTGTACGGAAAGTTGTAGAGTTAAGCTCATTTTCTGAAACAGGAGGAAATATAAATGATGACAAATTACTAAACTGTGCAACTTGTAAACTAAAGGGTTATGCTTTATGTGAGTAGGAAGTCTTGCTAGCTTGCAGATAGAAAATGGAGTTTTAATGTTTGTGTGTTGTCACTTCAAGACGTTTTGCAACACACGGAAAGACTGCAACCGTGAAAGTGTCGTATACAGCATTCAGTGAAGTGTTCAGACTGAAGATACTGCTCACTTACCTTCCAAACCGTGGTTTTCCCTCCTCAGCCATTGAGACGTAGTGCAGGCATATGAACTGATAATAGAGCTGCAGTATTGAGTTGTCATGAGGTTATCCTTGTGGTGAAATACATTTTGAAAGAACTGTGATGCTGTCAGATGGGGAGTTTTTCATGATGAAGAACAAGATAACAGAGTTGGGCTAACAATGGCCAAAGCTTTGTTGTTTAGGTGTTCCGGATATCTTATTTTAAAAAAGAAACACACACAGATAAACAAGAAATGTAGGGTAGATAAACCAGAGAAAAAGAGGAAAAATGGCTGTGGTTGTGGTAAAGTCGGATTGCGCGCGTGTTGTGTCTGCAGTGTTGTGCACCAGTGCTCCCTCTGTGAACCACAGACCTTGGTGGGATTACTCTGGTCGCCTCTTGCGAGCCTTTCGTACTTGGGATCTCTCTAACAGGGTGGTTGTTAATCAGTGACCACTGGTGTCAGGACATTGAATGTGGATTAGTAAGTACAGAGTTTTGTAATGCTGAAGTTGGCTAGAAAAGGGAAGAAAATGTGCAGTGCCCAGAGTTGAATCAATGTTAGGTCATCCTTCACTGGTGGTGACATTGGTAAAAGTTACATAATCTGTGACCTTTATTATGTGAGAGACGGAGTGGACCCTGGACCAGACCTGTACAGAGATCTATGTGGCCATCTGCACTAGCCTGGTGGAAAAAAGAGACTGGTTCTCTGTGGTTGCTCTTTTTTGTCCTTTTTCCTCTCTGTCCCCATTTCCTTCTTATTTGCCTCTCTTGTTTTCTGTCTAATGGGCATCTAGTGTAGCTGGTCAAAACTTCATGTTTTGTTACATGGTTTCTTTTTAGAATATGCCTTCTGAGTGCTTAACCTCAGACCTGGTTTAGCCTCTGAACAGTGCAGTGTGGAAGATGACACTGGCCTCTGTAAGTGTCCCAGACCATCTAGTTCGCTGAAAGAACACAGCATGTGCTCCTTGTGCCTGAATGTTTCCCTCTGAAGCAGGCATTCCTCTCAGATAGTGAGGGCATCTTCTACTTGAGAACATCATCCAAACCTGGGCAGATCTGAGGTTAACTGATGTAAAAGTTTTAACAGAATACTGAGGGTGTGACTATCTGTTGAACAGACTGGTTGAGAAATACATACGCTGTTGGTTTTTCAACTAAGAATTGACATGCCCGCCTCCTACTTTATGAGAGAAGACTCTTCATTAACAGCATACATGTTGCAAGATCTTTTCTCAGTGGTGATGCTATTAAACTTTTGGATATTCATTGGAAGTTATGGTAAACGTCCTCGTAGAGCTGTGGTGGGAGGGTAAGGACTGACATTAAGTTTGCTAGGGCTTATTGTCAAATTGTCCTAATTATCTGAATTAAAGTTGGTTAGCTTTTTGCTTGTGATCTGCTTGTATCTTAAAAACTAAATCTTATTGGGCATTTGTCTTCAAAACATAGATTCAAGTCAGTAGGTTTTCCTAGGAGCCTTCGTTTTCTTCCAAAAGCTTAGTTCAGCGAATGTATTCTCAAGTAGAGAAATGCTGTGCTTCCATTAAAACATTCTAGATTCTGAGCAACGTTAATTTTTCTCTTTCCCAACTGTAAGGCTGTCATCACCTTGAGTTTATCCATAGAAACCAGGAGACCTCCCTCTGTGCCATTTGTAGCTTTAAGTCTTCACAAAAGCATTTCTTTCTGATTTTTGTTATTGCTATGATGATAAATTTTCATGGCTATTGAGTGTGATCCATACAGTTGCCCAGGTTCCTTTTTATAGTTTAGCAGTGTTTGATAGGAACCTTTACCTCTTGTAGCTAAAGAGGAAGGAAGTATTGGATTTTTTCCTCCTGTTTTTTAATGTGTGATGAGGAACAAAAATTGACTGGAGTCTCACTGGTGAGGCGGACTCTTTTATTTAGAGGTTAATCTGCTTGCTCTGATAGTGTTTCTTTTGAAATGGAAGAAGTGGAAACACTGAAGTTAAAAACATGTAAAGCAAGAGACTACACATGAATGTTTTAACTAATACCAACTTATGTAAGAAATGGCCATTAATTTGGAGGTGTATGTGTTCTTATAGAGCAGGGATAAGAAGTCTTGTCAAATGCCCGTTTCTTGGTCTGGCGTTTCCTTCCCCAGACACAGCTGAAATCCCTCCCGTCTTTGCAGCGCAGAGCTTACCCGTCACTCTCTGGGTTCCCTTTGTTTTGTGGGAGAAGTTTCTGTGCTTCTTACCTTAAAAGTTAGTGGTGGTGGGTTTCCTGAGAACTAACTTGGTCCTGGGATAACCTTTTGTTGGTTTTCTGGCTTCATTAACTGGATAGTGGCAGAACATATGATCATCAGTCCATGCTTTGGAGAGCCTAGCATACAACAGCCTGATATGTGGAAACAGGATTTCTCACCTTGAGTGTTGATTTAGCCGTAACTGTCTGTTTGCTTGGTTGTTATTTCAAGTAAGAGAGTAAAATGTCATTGTTGAGAGGTACTTTTATATTGTATTAGGATTTCACCTGTGGCTTTTTGAAAATATCTGTCTTGAAACTTACAACACTTTAAAAGCAAAGAAGTTTGCTGTGCAGTGCCTTTGTGATGTCAAAGTTAAGATTTTCACTTTACTTTTTCATTGGTTCAATCTAAAAGAGTTTGTTTTGAATATGTGGAAGTTTTTTTAATTTATTTTGATGCTTGAAACAGTTTTGCTGATAAGGTTTACTTGCTTATTTTAAAAAAATAATAATAAAGTATAGCTTTGTTATCTGCAATTCCTGAAATTGGTATTATGCAATGGGAGGACATGATAACAAAAAAATTAGAATAAGTTTTAGCTCTTGTTAGAATATATGAGGTCTTAAAGTGCAGGTTAAATCAAAGAAAGAATTTACATTCTGTTCCTAAGTGTACATGTAGTATGCAACTCTTTCCTTCCTGTATTGAGGTGGTCTTATATTAGTAGTCTTGTGTGTGACAAAATTCTTCTTGAATGTTTAGCAGAGTGCCTGAAAAAGCTGTTCTTGGAGAATAGGAGGATAATAAACAACCATATGGGAAATGAGCAGGTAGCAGCCCCTTTTATGGGGGATGTATTTAATTAGCAAAAATGTAGCATAGCCTTTTAGTTTAGGATGCTTTTTTTTCCTTTAAAATCACAAAACAATTGAGAAAAATAAGTTGAAGTTTACCAGGAGCAGTAATTGCATAAAAAAGTGCTTGGGAAAAATAGGCTTAATTAGGCAGTTATCTTAGAAAATCTCGTTTTGCAAGTAAGAGATTTGTATGTGATGTTTTGTTTACTTGTTTTGCTTTCATACTAATTTACTGAGGCCTATTTTGTGCCTAACTTACTTGTCAAGTGGAAAAAAATTAGCATAAACCCTCAAGAATAATCTTCTTCTACGTACATTTTGCAAAATCCTGTAAAACAGGGCTGTAGTCTGTTATTACAAGGTGGGTGAATGATATTAGTGGTATTTTGTAAGGAATAAAATGCATTGTCTGTTCCTCATACTATGAGATAAATAGCAAAACCTCCTCTGGCTGACTTTGGTGATTTAGTGAATTGCTCTGCATTACCCAATCTAGTTTTGAGCAGTGAAGTGTTTTTTAATGTATATCAAGACCCGAAAGAACTGATTGAATGTTAATTTAGCTCCACATGCAAGAATCCTAGAACAATAATCTTGAGTAGTTTTATACTTAATATGACACTTCATTATTTATTCAACATACAAATTGTATTAGTAGACCAATGTAGTAATATATTGAGTATTGCGTATGTATTTAGAGCCACAGCTATAGAAGCACATGTTTCTCAGCTATACTTTCTCCTTTTCTAATTAAATTGTATCACATATATAGTAAAGTGAAGAAGCAGAATGCATGTGGGCTTTCAACTCTAATGTATTTTGGGCTTTTGAGTACTTGCTGTGCAGTTCAGAAATTCCTAGTTTTCTTCATTGTATGGTATATTGTAAGGACTCTAAGATCTATGTGGAATGTTTTTCATCTGAAAAAACCTTTCTTGTGTTCTCTATATCATATGGGACTTTTGAGACTTAAAACTGGGCAGTAAAAATTTAAGTTATATGGTGTGGTTTTGTTTTTCACTGGTGTTTTGGTTTTCGTCTTTTTTTGGGGTGGGGGTTGTTTTTTTTCTTTTTGTTTGTTTTTTTAAGTGTAGGGATTTAAATTCACACTGAAATCTAGGAAGTGAGCTGTTATTCAGAATCCTTTTATAGGAAGCTGTGTGGATGAAGAACAAGATTAATTCTTCAGGAATTAAAATGAATTGCAGTGAAGTATCCTGCAGGTCTGACTTGGAAAGTGAAGGTTCCTGGAATCTCTACAAATGATGGAGTAGGCAGAGGTTGCCATTAAAAGAAATTATCTCTCAACAAGCTGCTTTTAATGCATGGGGTAAGCCATTTAGGGAGGTATTGATAGCAAGGCCTGAGAGGCTGTAAAGCCTTCTTGCAGTAGTTCTTCAAGAGACACTGATGTGACACTGGTTAGGGATTTGGCATACCAATACACTTCTAGTTGGCTGCTTCCCACCTTTTCCTGAAACAACTTTCACGAAATTGTGAAGGCAGAGCACACTGTAAAGGAGAAGACGTTGGTGTTGGGCGGGTACATGTCCTTTTACCTAGGTATCTGCAAATCTTATGTTAGGAAGATTTAGGTGGCGGTGTATGTTTCTGGAAGAAGAAAATTTCCAAGAATTCCAGTGGATATTAGGTGGTTTCCCACTGACACGGTTCTTTCATATGCTATAGAGTAGTGGCACAGCAGTGTAGATGGTAAGAAGCCAAAGCCTTACTGTGTACTCTCTGTCAGAAACTTTATCTTAGGAAAAAAATTGGGAAAAAGTGGCAAGATGCCTAAAAGTAAGTACATATCTGGTGAGAAAAATGCCTCTTGTTTCCATAAAAAGCAGAAAAAAAGCAAGGATTAAAGGCAGTAGCTCCTTCTCATTTAATTTTTTTTTTTTTTTTAAGCTTCATTTTCCCTTTTAGTTGTGTGAATACTCAAGAGGAGACATTGAATAAGCCTACAGCAAATCAAGGATCTTCAAAACTGGCTTCCTTGGAAAACTAAGCTGTAAATTAAGCATACTGTGGAAAAATATTGCAAAACATCTTAAAAAGATAAATGCAGGGAAAAAAAATATTTCTGTAGGTAAAACTCCAAGTTGCCACAGATGCTCATATGTGTGTAACTCCCTGTGATTAAAGCTTCAGCGTTGCTGTTACACTCTGATTTAATACCTTAAGAAAATCTACACAATATTTTGGAACAAATTATATAGAGAGTGGAGTTTTTGAGGAATGTCTTTGTAATCTCCAGGTTTTTCTCCTAGTGACCTTATGATGTCCTGAAAGAATTCCTTCTCGTATAGTCATTTTAACAGTGTAGATTGGTGAGGTGTAACTCCTTAGTTACTAACTTTAGATAAATCTAAATTAAAGTACTTCTAGTTATTGTGAAATATATTTCATGGTAGCCTTTTTTATTTATCACTTTTATCAAACAAACTGAAAAGTCTTGAGGGAAAATTTCCGTCCTTTCTAGCCTCCCATTGCAAGGGATTCCAAACCGTTCTGGACACACAGACATTTATTCTGGGATCTATTTAGCAAAATAGAGAAAAGATGAAGCCAGAAAAAGGATTGTAGAATAAACTGGGAAGCTTAAGAGTGTGTTGGGATTTTTGAGAAAACTTACAACTTTTTCAGCTAACTGTGACTACAGGGTGGTGCTACGTGGTATAATTCTTTGGCTGGAAGGCAGGGCACAGAGCTTCAGGAACCTGGGAATGGTCATGTTAGCAAGATGTATATGGTTCAAGTTGAGTATATTTAAACTGCTGCAGAATCTCATGCTATTCTGACATTGTTTTTTAGGAACACGCTCTGTTCCTCATTAGGGAGGTAAGATGTCAAACCTGAAGGTCTAATCTTGCCAGTTAAACTCCAGAGGGGTAAGAAAACTATGACTAGTGTCTCCCAACATGCAGGACCTTTTTATCTGAGTGAGACTCAGGCTCTTTTTTTAAGCATTTAAGGTCAAAATGGAAACTCTTAAGTTCATGTTATAAGCAACTGCTGAAAAAAGCAACCATTGAAGAATTTTGTGTGATTGTTGAGCTTCAGGGATGCTTACCTGCCTGTTCCTGTTTCTTTATTCCAAAGGATGTAGCTCTGGTTTATGCACAATGGTTTCAGTACACGAGTTTTTCTCTTTGGCTTGGCAGGTGATCAAAGAGAGTTAGTGAAAATACTAGTTGTCATTTCACCATTGTTTTGTCAGAAAAAGGTTCAAGCAGACTTTTTTTATTTGGGTGCTTTGACGAACAGAACATCTTTCTGGAAAAGGCATCTGAGGCAGATTTCTGTGTAGCATTAAATTTGGACATCATGAATTATCCTTAATATTAGAAAAAAAATCTTAATTCTTTGATAGTGTGTCTTATATTTGGTTATTGTTATGTGTAAGACGCTGTGAAAACTCATCAAATTACAGGGGAGATTTTAGATGTGAAATAGTAGTAATTTTCAGTATTTTTTACCAGAATAGGTACAGCTTCCAGTACCCTCCCCAATAATTTTAGCAAGTCTTCATATTCATCTTATTCCTGCTATCCTTTTTTCTGCAGCAAACAGACACCTGCTAAAAATGTTCAACCTATACTTCAGCCTCCAGCAAGTAAATTCAGCTGTACCTGTGAAAAATACATAGACAAAAACCACTTTAAAATGAATGGTTGAGATCTCACCGGCATCTGGAGAGTATCTAACAATTAGAGCACATTCAGGAGCTTCCTCTATGCTTAAGATATTGTGAAAACATAAGCCCAGAGACATTTGAGGCCATGGCAAAATATGTATTATAATTCATTCAAAGCATAAATTTAAATTTAATCCCCTAGATTCTGACATTCCAATTAGCAGCCTTTGCAGAAAAAAAACAGGGAGATGCAGGAATTCTTTATATTTGGACAGTTAGGTGCTCTCTTAATTCCAGAACAATAAGTAGACAATCGCCTAAAGAAATCTTTGCTTTTGTGCTGTACCTACATAGGTCGTTTGACTGTAATTCAGTTAGTTAACTTACCTTTAGTGATTTCATTCAGTTTAAGTAAAGTCGATGTTAGCAGGGAGCGCAGCTGGAGAGAAGCAGATTTCGAGAGCAACCCACTCAGTACTGGGGCCTTCACATCCACACTGTTCACCGTGTTTTACTTCACACTAGCTCAAAACCCATGGAGTGAATGCTTAAGTGATGGCTGCAGGACATCAGGTGCACTCATGGAGTATATCTTATTTAGTTTTGTCCAACATGAATTCAGTATTTGTGCTTTGGTCCTTCTCCACGGTGTGAACCCAAGTATGGTAAGTGGGGACCATCAAGAGATAACTTGAAAGCCACTCACCTTGAACCAAACAGAAACATGGCTATAGAAACACTATTCACTATTTTTTTCCTCCACAGGCTTGTGTGTGCCTCTTATAATTGTTTGTGCCAGAGAGGTCTTCCAGTGGGTAGCACTGAGGAGGCTTGCCTGATGGTAGAAAGTGCCCAGAAAGACACTGTGTCTTGGGCTGTTCCTGTGCATTTTGTGAGGGCGATGTAGGCAAGGGTATACCTTTGAATCAGAAAAGAGAAAGTATGTAAAGAGGTGTGAGAAATGCATTTTGTTAACTAGCCTTGATATTGCTTTTAGCTTAGGCTAGCCTAAAGTAAAATTCAGTAGTAAGTAGAAGGATTTCAAATGTTCAAAATAAACTACGCAATTACAAAGCTTTATAAAAGCTATAGGTGAAGAACTGGCTGCAAAAGCATGTTTACCCTAATACTTAGTCTGAACAGACCCACCCATTCCTAAACTGACTTGCCTGCTAGGAAAATATACCTAGCATTTTCTCAGAGATTTTATCTTCCTGCACTCGCCACAGCTCAAGCCGTGTTCCTCGGACAGAATTTTTTGAGCTCTGAAGAATTCTGCTCCCATAGGTGAATGGTGAGCAAGGCTGGCAATTTCTTACTTCTACTGTCACATTTTTTCAACTCTGTCTTTTCTGTAGTACTTGTCTATTGTGCCATTTTTCACTCTGTGCAACAAAAATTTAACTTGCTAACCTAATGGAAAACTACTCTTCTTTTTGAGACTTTAGTTTTCTGCAGCCTGAACCAGCTGAATCGACTCAAGAGTGGAACCTCAGGAGTGCCAGTGTGATGGAGGGGTTGGGTTGCACAGGTGAGGTAGGTAAGGGTGGGACATGGGACTTGTATTTTCTGATCACAGCTCAAACAGATGTAACCATGGGTTGGTTTTGTGTTGCTCACTTGCATTAATTCAGAACATAGTTGACACTCTTAGATAAGTGTTGTCTCCTTTCTTGCAAGTGTTGCATTGTCAGGCCAGGTATCCTCTCAATGGTGATTGCTAGCT
Source organism: Merops nubicus (assembly GCF_000691845.1). Taxonomy (NCBI): domain Eukaryota; kingdom Metazoa; phylum Chordata; class Aves; order Coraciiformes; family Meropidae; genus Merops; species Merops nubicus. Next base: position 10,595 of record NW_008599003.1, read on the forward strand.
TGTCAAGCAAAGACTACTGTATAAAAAGCGGGAAAAAAACATAGTGAAAGGAGGGAAGGATTTGCCCATTATAGGAAATTATTTTGAGGAGGGGATAAGTTAAGATCTGTTTTCCCATTTGTATATAATCTTTTTTGATTTATGTGAGTATGAAGGCTGTGCTACTCACTTGTTCTTCTCAAAGGGCTGAACATCTGGTAGCCTGCATGTGTTGGGTAACTAGAAAAGCTGAACGTTAGACTGCTGCAGTATTAAATTTGGGGAAAGGTGAATGCTGCGTTAGGCATTTACAGGCAAGTAGAGTCTCTTTTCTTAATGCTTAATTTTATTAAAAATTATCACATTAATAATTAATAGTAAAAACTTCCAACATTTAGTTTTTGTAACTTGCTGTCTTGACTATAATATACCTGGCAGAACTAATCTGAAGATTCTATACCTATAATTAATATATATGCACATATTTATTATATATAAAACCATAACTTAAATAGATGTATATTACAAATTACCCATTTCTACCAGATCTAATTTGCCATCTGCTTGAGGGACATCTTTGGCACTGTTCAATCTCTCATCTTACTCACACTCAGTATAGTTTTCCTAAGCATATCTTTACCAGGCAAATTAGCTAATATGCTAACTTTGAGGATGCTAGCCTGGTACCTGAACAGAATCATTACCTTTCTTTTGACTGAACCATTATCCATGTGATAAAAAGGGTCACAGGCAAAAGCTAGTTTACTAAATCAGGCTTTGGGATTATTGGTATTTCCTTAAAAGGGGAAAAGGGATTATGTAGTGTAATTACTAATGAAGTAGTGACCATAGTCTTGGCATCCACATGCAGTGCATGAAAATAAAGGTAGCTAGCTAAACTGGGTTTTGTAAGGTGTAATCCAAGTAGTGTCTTCGTATTAAGATACATCTCCAATGGACGTGTGATGTTAAAATAGCAAAAAATACTGTCACTGTAAAAACAATCCCAGCATTATAAACCACCCCTTCTAGAGGAAGAAGTTAAAGATTAATAATAGAAATGGTATTTCATGGGAAGTGGGAGAAGAAGAAAGTATAGAGGAAACTGATTGCCACATTATATAAATCAAGACCATATCATAAAGCAGAGCTTCTGGCAAAGAATGTAGAGACTAAGGTTATACAAAATGAGGCATGAAGGCTATTAATGGAAAGCAGACTACCTAAACAGGAAAAAGATGTCTGTGCTTAATGATTATGCCTCTGTAGGTATCTTCAAGCATCCCATTCACTCGGGAAGTTTATAACACATTGCTGAACAAGGGCAAAATTAGGAAACTGTTCTTATAAAAAGAGAGCTATAAACCAAAAATACCAGATGCTTGTAATCTCCAAAGTGTCTCTTTAAAAATCCCTCACTAAGCCTTTTTGAAAGTCAGCAAGTATTGGCTCTTTTAGCAATTCTTTATGAGAAATCTGTCTGTTTACTCTATTTTCTTAGTGGTGAAATTAATCCCACCTAGAGAAATAGTCCTGTCCATGAGCCCCTGTTGATCCCAGCAAAATTGTTCATTTGTCTGGTGAACAAAATGTGAACTGATCCAGATGATAGTATTTTGCCAAGCTACTTTTCAGTGAATTTCTCTTGGTTTACTAGGAGTAAATGCTTGTGCCCACACAGTAGAGATGGGAACAAGTTGCTGCCAGTAGAGAGAAGGTGGGATTTTTTTCTTTTGGTAATAATGTGTGAGAAAAGGTGGTATTTGGCTAAGGCATTAGTGCCTTGTGTTCTTAGGGAATATACTGTTATCAGGCCCTCCAAACTTGTATTATTGCTGCAGTGCACTGTTGTCAAAGTTCAGCTGGGAAAATCAGAAGCTAATTGAAGAGACTGGATGGATACAATCACATCTGGTAGCCTTGTGCACCACTTGTTGTCCCCTGACCACAGTGTGACAGTCAGTGAGTTGAGGCTATGTACAGTGGCCCAAAACTTGATTGCCTTTCATTCACTCCATCATGATCACAGAAGCATATGCTGTTTGTTTGTGGTGTAGTTTTTTTTTCTTGGATACTAAATGATTGGCTTCCTGTTTTTGAAGTTATTGTGCTACTTCTGGTGATGTCTGGTCGATCTGTGAATCTGCTCCGACTTTACTGATGCCTTATCTTCTTTCAGGAGAACATTAGATTCTGTTTATTTTAATTACTTTTCTTTATTAACCTCTACAGAACTATGGGGTGTTTGGTGAGGTTTCATAATTCAGTCATGGCTCCTATTGCAATCAGTATAAAAGAAGACTTTCAAGATTTTCGTAGGCCCTCTTGCCCTTCACCTCCGCACCATTAAGCAAAATGCTTGAGCACGTCGCTTTCTTAATGCTTGTGTAAGAGTAAAGCATAAAACAACCCTGAGCTTGTCTTTAAAAACAAGGGGAGATAAAGGCCAACTGATTCCTTTGCTGCCGTCTTCCATTCCTGACTTTTCATCTTTGCACTTGGCTTAAATTGTGCTGGCTAAACACTGGAAATTGTTTTTTTGGTACTTTTCTGCCGTTTTTGAATTGAAAATAGTTTTCAGTTACTGTAATTTCTGTTCTTGCATCAGTCTTGCTCTTTGTGAATTGATGGAGGCACGCTTCCTTTGGGACTGGCAGTGATAGCTTTTGTTGCCTGTAACGTGACAAGTTAGACTCAAATCTTTCTTAGCAGTGTTGTTTACTTTTTTTCCCTTTGGGTGTATGTGCCTTAGTACAGTTTGTTGATCAAATATATCATATATATTATTCAGATTATTTTTGGTATTAGGTGAAAAAAATCAACCTATTGAATGCAGCTAGATTGAGAGCTTTCTTAGAGAATATCTACTAAAAGTCAAGTGCTCATTTTCTTGGAACTTTTTTGTTTGGAACTACTTTAAGTTGATGTCTGCTGGCATCTTAGGATTTCCTTATCAGGTCAATATTCATAATTACCTCGGGTGATTTTTTTTTTTTTTGGGTTGTGGGTTTGTTTTTTTTTTTTAAATCTGACAGATGACAAGGCATCTTTTCCACTTTGTCTCTCATTGCTCAATGATTTCTTAGGCCAATCCATGAAATACTTTTATTTCCCCTACTCCCATCTTTCCTTTCTTGGCATAGGCATATATAACTGCTTGTAAACGTTATAATTGTTGACCACAGTGTTACCTTTGATTCTTTAGAGATTTACTCTCTCCCACTCCCCAGTGTTTCTTTCATGTTCCTGCTAGTGATCTTTCATAGTCTGTTGTTCAGGAGGCTGTATCTGGAGTGTATGTTGCTTTAATGTACTAGAGAGGGAAGTCATGAAAGAAATCACTGAAGGTGATTGTAGTGGTTTGACCCTGTTCAGCAGCTAAGCCCCCACCCAGCCACTTGCTCACTGCTCCCAGGCAGGGTGAGGGACAGAAACAGAAAGACAAAAGTGAGAAAACTCCTCAGTTGAGATAAAGACAGTTTAATAACTGAAGCAAAGCTGTGTGTGCCTTACTGACATCCAGGTAGACAATATCCACTGCTCTTTGCCTGCCAAGACAGGCATTTTCTTGTAGAAAGTAGATTTTGTTAGACTGGCCTCTGTTCTGCTGCATTTTTTTTTAATCTACCTTTTAGTCAGACAGGCAGAAAAGTCTCATTTGCCTTTGTATGGGGCCTTCTGCCAGGCCAAAAGTGCCTATGAAAAATCTTACAGCTTGTTCCACTAATATATCTGCCCCCTTTTTTCAGGAATACAGACAATTTATACATCAGTGCAAGGAAGCTATGCACCACTGTATGGCCTTACCGTGGATTCTGGTACACAACCTGTAGAATGAGGAAAAACTTAAAAATATCTATTGCCTTTTTACATTGTTGGCTAATTGTTTTCCTGCAGTTGGTGAATAGTATTTTTACTTCTCACATATGTTAGCTTTTTATAGCTGTTAAGGAGCCTTTGGAGATTCGTCTCCTGTTGTCCCTTAATGGAATAGGAAATGGAAATCAAGCTTCTATACTTTCAAGGAGTTTCCTTCATAGGAAAGAAAAAGTATACTTAATTTAAATATGTTAGTTCCATTTAAGTCAATGTAATACATCTATAATGTTCCTCTGGGCCGTCAGACAGCTATCTAATGTCAATTACTGTGCGCTGATGATGCAACTCAAGATACAGATTGGGGTTTTAACCATGTTATGTGAATGTAATTGAAGGAAATCCTTTTACGGGGTGCCCAGATGAGATCGTTTGAGTAAGGACGTGGTTTAAAGATCTTCAGAGCTCACAGTGCTGCACAGCACATCGCTGTTCTGCGATTTATTCTGCAGTGGACGTAATTTCAGATATGGGATTGTGGCTGGGAGCGTTGCTTGTGATGTAAATCTGTATGAAGCTCTTTCTGCCCACCTGCATTAGTTTTTCACCTGTACATTTTGCAGATTTCTTTTGTGTAAGTACTTTGCAAATTTTCAGGTAAAAAGGAAGTCTTGATACTTATATGCCAGATAGCCTACTTCCTAAAAAATTTCCTTTTTAAAGTCTCTGATGACAAGAACCAATACCAAACTGATGTGTGAGGTTATTTAATAAACTTGTATTCTAGTATTAGCTTGGATTCACTCTTGTAATTAACTTTGGCTACTCCAGCCTGACTTTTAAAATATGTTTTACTTGTAAAACACACTTGCTGGTTAGTTAAGAATTACTTACAGAATTATTATAATACAATATATGTTAGAGTTCCCTGGAAGCTGAAGTCAATTTGTGTATTAAATGAGATGGCATTTATTAAACAGTCCCTGCATCAGTGGCCTACTGGTCATTTAAAAAACCAAAACCCCAATGAATTTAGCTGTTGAGAGATGCTCTTAGAGCACACACAATAATTTTATTTCACTTCAGATTTTCTGTGCTGAAAGAAAGTGAGTGGTATTTAAGATTTTTTTTTCTGTGCTTGAATGTTGTTTCTTGCTAAACCTTTCCACATTAAGTAACCAGGGTCAGATATCTTGAAAGTGTTACATGGACACAACTTTGGATTGATTCTTTTTTTTTTTTTTTTTTTTTCAGAATACTTTAGTGTAGAATTTGTTAGCTGAATAGCTAAAACTTTGTAGAAATAATTTGCCTATTCTGTGGTAAACAAAGGTCTGTATAAGTTCACCAGACTCTTCAAATTAACTAATTCAGAGAAGTGCAATCTGTGTATTAGAACTATGCAATGTGCAGTTTTGTTGTGTACTTTGCTCTAAGAGAGTCAAGAGGCCTTTGATTTTCCTCATAGTCCGTCATAATCAATATTGCCAAAGTTTTGACCTTTCTGGATGAGGGCTGAAGTGAAAGTCACTGAGCTAAAGTACAGATTTGCAGTAAAAATAGTATTCTAAGAGTAAGAATTGTATATTTTGTTTATAGTTAAGATTTGCAAAGCTCTTAATTTACGGATATTCTGCTAATCCACTGGAAATGACATACATGGGGTGATATATTTTGCCTTCCTCTTACATCTGAGGTTTTTATTCTTACTACAGGCCTCTTTGCTCCAGGGAAGAAGAATTTGAAATGAGAAGTTGAAGATGCAAAGCACCATTAGTAGTTTTAAATTTAATGTGGTATTCAAAAGCATGTAACATTTTCTAAAAGAATGAACCAATACTTCACAGTCCATTTACCATATTGATCAACCGATGTGAACATTAACTTTCTTTTGTGTTTTGAGGGTGATGATTTATACTTTGGATAGGGAAAAAATAGTATGTGATTCAAAACATGAAAGTTGGGGAAAAAAAAAAAAAGAAAAAAACTGCAGTTGACACAAGAAGAAGGTTAACATTAACATATAATGTGATGATGAATGTCGGGAGCTGAAGGTGTTGAATCATTGTTTCAGACTTGTGAAGTGGATTTACTAGAGTTTGTGTGCTCCAGAGAGCACAGAATATTCTTTTGATCCAGTTCTGCAAATATTTCTTCTGGGATATCACAATTCCTCCAGTGAATGCTGCATTAAAAGTAGAAGAAACTTTAAACATTCTTTAAAATGGAATGCGTTGCCTTTATTCTCTCTGTGGAGCAGTGCTATTCAGAGCTACGGCTCTAGCCATAGACTTCTCACATTAAAAAAGCTTCGTGGCTGAAGAGGTGACCAAATGCTAAGGAGTCTTGTGTTTCAGAAGAGGGCTATAAATAGGCAATCAAACAAGTCTCTGTAACACTTCATAGGCTAGATCCAAAAAAAGACACTTAGATGTGGTGATGCTTCAGTATCTTAAAATTAGCAATTTGGACCATGCAGTGGGGGAGAAGAGAACAGGTTTCAAATCTTTGTGTTTTGAAGGACTGTTGCATTTTCTTTCCTGTTAGAGGGCAAGTAACAAACTAGAAATAGTCCAGCGAGCAAGGACTAGAATCTAGGTCTTCTTTCCCAGCTGGGTGCCCCAGCTATTAGACTGCAGTGTGGTCCTTGTTGCTGATTGTCCAGTTGCCATAGCATTTTAATTTTAGCCGGGTAGTTACCTAGCTTTAGCAGATAGGGAGCTTGTCACCATCTTAGTTTCTTAATTAAAGCACTCTTCTGGGAAATAAGTGACTGTGTTTGAGTACCCATAGTTAACAGGGAACTAAACCCAAGTTCCTTGCCTCTGTGATAGTTGCCATTATCCAGTATGGATCTACAGGAAGAGTTCTGGCTTGGTAGTCCCAAACCATTCGTAGCCCCTTGCTCACATCGCAAGGTGCATCTACCCCGGTCCTTTCACAGGGCGTGTGTGCTGCCTCGGGTCCAGCCTCTCTGCTACCTGGTGTATGGGCCTCTGGGCGTATGTCTTGGTGGAGCTTTAGTCTTCTAGAACATTTCCACCAGAAAAATGAAGCGCATTAAGTTATCTCTTTCTAGAGAAATCCTGTGGTGTTCACTAGGTTATTTGTAGAGGACTCGAGGACCTGAACTTTCCTTATATGCAAAAATGCATTTATTATGTGCTACCATGAATTCAGAAGCCATACAGATGAGGATAAAATATCAAGAATGTTTATGAAGTATTTGAATGCTGTAACAGCAGGAGCACTGCTTTTTGATGCCATTTAAATGAAAATACTTTAGCATTCAGAAAGTTCAGGGATCACTCAGCCTGGAATCTTTATTGGTACACTTGAATGGATGAAGTTGCTGGACAATCAGGTCTTGCTTTCAGTTGTTTAAGTTAAATAATAACAAATATTTCTTTTTAAATAAGAGAGTAATAACTGCCTGTTTTACTTAGGAAGATTTTGCTTCCATGGTTTCTCTGATGTAGTCTTCTTCTATGTCTTCTCATAAGAAAAGTGCTTTGTGTAGGCTTTAAGAAGATGGTAACAAGTAGGGGAAAAAGTCTGGGGGAGCTCTCCCCAGCCTTCTTCCCTCAACCCTTATTTACCTGCCATATGATTAAAAAAAAGAATAAAGAAATTATGTCAGAGGTTTTGTGTGTTTTTTGTGTTTTTTTTTTTTTTTTTCCCCCCTTGAAAAAAATCACCATGTCTTTGATTGTTTCCTGGATTTCTTGAATTCTGATAAGAAGACAGTCCTGAAAAACGTAAGAAGTGCTGACACGACCTTGGCCATATCTGAGCTGGCAGGTGCCTTTAGAGTGAGACGGTGCTGCATCGTAATTCCCTGGTGAGTTACAGCAGCATGATGGCATGTGCTCCCACTCAGAGTCTATTTTAAGAAATGACAGAAGCACTTTCTTATAATTAATCTTGTGATCAAAAATGCTGGATTGGGCTGAAGGAAGTCTACAAAGTAATGATGTACTGGAGACCAAAAGAGAACTAGTGCGAAAAAAATAGAAAACAACAACATCTCTGGTTTTTATATTTGTCTATACATCTGTTGATAGAACAGATCCATACAACAGAAGAAATACTAAAACTTGTTAAAATAAACGTGTCCCGCTGTGTTAGGCAGAAATTCCAAAGGCTTTTTTAAGTTGAGCTCTGTACTGTCTGTTAGAAATTGCAGCACATGTTTTGGAAATTTAGGATCAAATCTCCTGACTAGCAGAGCATCTGATCTCTTTGCTGTTCCTGTTTTGACACAGATAGTTACAAAAATGTAGTTCACTTGAGACACAAGGATTTTAAGGGGTAAACCTTAAGAAGAAAGCTCTTCTGTGTGCTGCAAATGCTGACCTACTCTGGAGAGCTCTGTATGCTCCTAGAACCTAAGGGTCCTGAAAGTGTTTGAGGATACTCTACAATTAATGTTTCTTGACTTGATATCAATGAGGCGAGTACAGGTTCTTATAAGCCTGTTAGTTCAGACTCAACAGAGTCATCTCAGACCCATTTTAACTCAAGATATAAAACACTCATCTACATATGCTGTAAATTGTTTGAGTGTATGAAAGCTTTTGCTATAGCTTTGTGTTGCACTTAGAAAACAAGGTAGCTGTGCATTACCATAATACAGATTAGTACTAATACAAGAAGAAAAGCTCAGTATTAAGCTAAATATTTTAAGTCATGAGCCATAACATTGTCTGGTGGGCTAAAGTATTTTCACCTTCTTTCTGTGCTGCTTTCCTACAAGCTTCCCATTCTCTGAATGTAACTAATTCCAGTGCACTATTAACATATCACTATTTCTTGTGTGGCCTGTGAGAATAATCCAAATTTGGGAAATGGAACACAGAGGGGACCGACTTCATCTAGCTTGCTTATTTTTACATTAACAGTGTGTATGTAAGGAATCTTTAGGTCTCTGCAGTCAACTGTTACTAAATTAGGACACTGTATTTAATGAATGAGTGCAGTGAATGTGTGTAGCTAGAATTGCATGATAAGTTGAAAAGGCTGTTACCCTGAAGTATCAGTCTTCCAGCCTTGACATATGAAAACAGCTGATTTTGAGAATCACAAACTTCCTAAAGAAATTAGACCTGTGGAACTATATTATGTTTTTAAGATTTAATTAATGGGGATCTGCTTTGGGTAAAGCTGAGATCTTTCTCTGGAAGTTGGTAACAGCAGTTTTGCAGAGCATTCTGTTCTATACATGAAGATTATAAAATAACACAGCTTTCCCTTTCTAAGTACTGGAATTCTGTTTTACAGAAAAGTATTTTTTGGCAAGGTCCAAAAAATTTCCTAGCAGCAGGCTTGTCATGTTAACAATAATTCTGTTGGAGGTAGTGTACTGATTGAAATCCAGTCAAGGAATGCAAAATTACCCAGAAGATGCAGTTTCTCATGTTTCTTCAAATAATATGGTGCTTTGGTCATGCTTATTTTTTGTGAGCAGGTGGCCTACCAAGTAGTTTTGAGGAGCATAGCTTGAGGGGTTTTGCTAGCTTACTGATGTTCTGTTGGGTACATCTCTGAAGCTCAGTTTCAGACAAGCCTGGGCATTGTGTGCTGGACTGTGGTGTGAAATGGGACCTATCTGGACTAGTAAATCCTTATGAGGTGCCTGTTGACCTGGTTGCCTGAAACATGAATGAACAGTAATGTGTGCCTGATTCCGTGGCATCTCAGTCAAGCCATGCTCTGTTTAGTCCAATTTATTTCCATGTTTCTTATTTTCTTCTGTGCTTCTGAATTTGTTTTGGAGTGGTTGCATTGCTGTCAGTTTTTTGTAAATGCTGTGTATAGAAAATTACTTAATCTTTTTTTGAAGTCAACTGTTGATTTAGAAGATGTAAACTTAAAATCTGGAGGCGAGTTTCAGTCAGTTAAAATGTGTGCTGTTGGCATTAGAAATCACATAGTGCAGTATTGCATGACTGTTTATATTTTAATTAAAGGAATTTATAGTATGTTTTGAAAAATGCTCTAATATGTTTTTTGAAAATGCTCAGCTAGTTCAGAAATGCTAAATTGGCAGTGTTGTGGTTGCACGGCAGGCTGTTTTGCTGATATATCAGAAAAAAAGTATAAATCAACAGCAGGTCGATATGAGTTGCTGTATCTCCATAGCTATGTTAAGGACTTTCTATGAAATGTTTTGCTTAAACTTCTGGCTTTAGAGACTTGGGATACTGGGAATTCAGTCTTGATAATGTAATTTGTCAGTAGTTTCTGTAGTGTGGTTTGGCTTGTTGTGATTTTTTTTTCCATAAGAATTAATAAAAACATTTAATATTCTCTACTGTAAAGTAATAAATGAAGGATCTGTTCTCTTTGAAGAGAAACTGGATTGATGAAAAGCAAATAAATGTGCCACAATTGCCTGGCTAGCATAGCTGTACTTGCAGAGCCCCTAGTTTGATACGTAGTGCCCCAAAAGAAGGTTTCTACTTGCATAGCTGTGTGCAGCCTCCAGAAATTACAGATGAGGGCAAAAATTTACTTTTTGTCTGTATCCACTCCCAGGTTTTTCATGGGTTATAGATGGTTCTTTGAAGGGAAATTTCTTCTCTGTTCCTCTTCCTTCCACTTCACAAGTTTCCTGAACTTCAGATACTCTTTAGACTTATTAAAGAAAGAATGTTTACTCTCGGAATGTGTTTGGAGCACTGAGGAACAAATGTGTATGATATAAAGAGCTGTTGGTATTCGCAATTCTATATGACTTTTCTGCTTTTTGTTCTTTTGGTGTTAGCCCACAGCATGACCAAGTCCTGTGTATACATTCTGCATATGTAAAGAGAAGTTTTCATAGCACAAGATTTTGTGAGATGAAGAAGTTTTAACTCAAGTTAGCAATACCTTTTTTAGGTTCAATCAGCTCCTCAGTGAGCTTATGCTGGAGTTTCTTTTATTTCAGTCATACAGCTGCCAAACTTGACTTTGTTTGTGTTAAATACTGCAAAGGTAGTTGACTGACCGTGTGAGAATTTTCCATGTAGTAATGTATTTCGAATGTGTTTTTGTTTGGAAAATATAATTGCATAACAGGGGGGAAAAAAAATCAGGTGGTTTTTTTTTTTTTTTTTTTTTTCCTACAGTAGATACCTTCTTGATTTGGACTCACTTCTTTTGAGGGGTTAAAAGGCAAATACTGGCTCATTAAATTGTGTGAAGAACATTAATAGCTTCTAGTATCATATTTCTGTACTAATATCAAATGGTGATAAGTCAATGCTGTTATGTTTACAATTTCTAAATGTGAGACTGTTGCCTTCTGACAAGTGTCACTTTTTCTTTGAAAATAATTTGAGCGTGCGTTTCAACTTGCTAGTTCAATTTCCAAAAATAGGATAAATTTCCCCTTTTCCAGCCTGCCCTTTGTAAAGTTGTGTAATATAAGTAATCTTCTATTTGGATGGTCCTGGTGTGGTTTAATGTGCATGTGACACTTTTTCTATTTATCTACTGGACTGAAAAAATAAAAGTAATGTTCAGTGGCAGGGAACACTTTTTTTTTTTTCACCCCTGTCTTTCCCTGTGTTCAGTAGGAAAATGTAATTACTGTACTGTCTCAGACTGGAATCCATAGGGTACAATATCATGTTGTAATAGTCATTAGAGTTAGTTACTTAGTATTATTATTTTCCTGTTTCTTTCATGTCAGTTTAACATCTTATTGAAACACAAACAACAGATATATTTTCAGGCATTTTTTAGTCAAATCCAGTTGTTCTGTTACTGCTCATAATTTGATGTTTCTTGATCACCTATCACAAGTGATATTTGGAAAGAAACCTGAACTAACATTTACATTTTTTTCCTGTGGGGTTTAACCTGGAAGTTATGATGAAACCCTTCAGCATCTATATTCTATACAGACAGGTTGTTTCTCTTATGTGGTGTTGCATTGAAAGTTTTTGTTCTGATAAAAGTGCACAAATATCTATGGATTAGAGTTTTACATTAAGATTTAGATGTTGCATTTACAGTTTGATAGAATTTAACACTTTTATGGCCATCATTTAATTTTCTGGTGTTTCAAAGGTAAGGTTTTGATATTTAGGAGGTCTTGGTTGTATATGCTTATATTTAAAAAATAAAGTCTTTTATATGTCTGCTTAGTAGCATATCTTCCTTTAGCCAGTTTGTGTTTCTTCTGTCAAAAAAGTCTTATGCGGCCAGGAACTCTCACCTTGTTTTTGAGCTTTTTGATTATTTTCAATCAAACTTGATAGAGAGATAGCAGTATTGAAAATTCTGGGTGCTTGTAAAGCATCTTGCTTAGTAGAAGAAATGCTCACAGAGGCAAAGGCTTTTGTGTAAGTTCATCCCGTCTCCGGCAGCAGCGAACTCCACTAAAGGTACCTGGAAATTACACTTTGAGTGCCGTCACTCCTGGAAATTCTGTTTAGTGAATGAACAGAACTGAATGTAGAAACACAGATGACTCCAGTATCTATTTTTTATGTCTTTTCCTAATTACTCTTAGGACTATTTCCTAACTATTGTTAGGACTTCATGTAAGCTGTGTAAATGTTTTGTAATTTACCTGTTGACACTGGCCAGTACAGAATGTTTCAAAATTACTGCCAGTTCACCTCCAGGGAGAGTGTTCTTCTGAAGGGCAGTAAATGGGTGCAGGGTGTATGTGTGTGTGCAGTATTTGGTAATAGTTCTGGTCCCTTTGTTCATAGTAATGGCTTACGCCTTTCTGTCCTACTGAGCTCTTGATCTCTAGGGCGTATCTTGTAATTTTTTGGAACAGGATGCTGGGTTGCAGGACCCTGTACTGTCAAAAGATACGTGACTGAGACTGAATGTATTTCATTGATTTGAGGTATAGAGTGAGAAATGAAAAAAATGAAAATGGGCTATACATAAAGAGACATTGTGCCATGAAGCAAGAGGCAAAAGAGGCAACCAGGTCTCTCCACAAGTAATGAGACTGAATTTTTTTTTTTTTTTTTTAAAAAGATTCCTATTGAACTTTTTTTTCCCCATCAAAACTAAATGAGGTTTGATCTTTGGTCTTGCAGTGAAGGATTATAAACCATGCTCTGGGGATACGTGCTCTTCTTTTTTTAAGGAAGCATAATGAGCAACTACAAGATTACAATCTGTGTCTTCTAGCTCTTGTCTCTCTTTGTGCAATTAGTTATTTGTAAGTTTTTCTTCAAGTTGCCTAAATATGTCAGTGACACTTTTTCCCTCCAAATATGTTGAAAACTTAAAGACAAAACAGTGACTCAAGATTTGTCTTACTTTCTTAATTTACTGTTCTTATTACTATGACAAACGTAGATTTTATTTTTGTAACTCTCTTAAAATTTATTTGCCCTACAATGTCCACGGTCAAAAATTGGACAAAGCGTGAATAACTGCTGGCAGGTGTCAAAGAGCTGCTTATTAGGCTATTCATTATGCCAAAGTCTCTTGTAGATGATATTCAAAATACTTCTTTGTATTGTAAAAAATGTTAATAGAGCTTTCCTAACATTAAAAAAGAGTGATAACGTTCTCTGGTTTTATTCAAGTTATGCCAACATCAGGCTTTTGTCTTTTTTTTTTTTTTTAAGTTTTGCCCACATCATGTTTTTGTTTTTTTTTTTTTTTTTTTTTTCTTTCTTCTTTGTCTCTTGTAATACCATCTCCCTGTCACTCCCATGCTCACATCCATTATTCTCTCCCTTACTCAGCCTCAGCAATGACATGCTGTTTCATTCATCCTCTTCCTCACCCCTTGCAGTTAGGAGCAAAAATGCAGAAAAAGTAGTTCTAAAAGGAAACTGTTAATCCCATGCAATCTGAGTCAAGATTACATTGGTGCTGAAGGCAAAGACAAATTCTAGATGCTGTAGTGAGTGCTTCTGGGAAAAAATAGTCTGACAAACTGTAGGAGGAGGAACAACTTTTCACTGAGGGTTTGCTACCTACAGAAGATGTACTCTGTAATTTTTAGTTAAGTTCAGTTTGCACAAAAAAGGGAAAAATAAAGACAAACAAAAAACCCAGTGAGGGTATATAAAAAGCCAGACAGCTAGCTGAAGAGAAGTCAGAAAGAGCAGCTGAATGATTTAGGATGCTGTGAAATCTTTTTAAAGTCATTGTATTAGACTCAGAGCTGGAACACGTGCTGTAAACTAAAAGGCTTCAATTAGCTGACCTCTGGCTGCTTTGAATGGCATGGTGTGTTAGTGTCAGTTTGCTCTGGCTCAGAAGACTGGTACAGTGCCTTGCAGCTCCCGTCCAGCCCCTGTGCGGACCTTCGTTTCTACCCTGTGGAAATCAAGCTGTGACCGTGTCGAGTGCTCCCGCATTTCGCCCCGTTGGAACTCCGAAGTAGCCACCGTATGAGCGGCTTCTGAGAACTACAAAGTATTCTTTTGTTTCCCCAGGTTTTGATACAATATCTGAAGACCAAAAAAAATAGAAGCTGAGATGTTGAAACTTCAGGGGGAAGGAAGTTATTAGTAATAAAAAGATGTAATGCAAAGGGGGAAATGGATCAGAGATGCTGTCAGGTTAAATGCAAATCTAAATAAGGCAAGCCCCCCAAAAGACAGTCAAGAATCAACTTGCTAAAGGCATAACTCCTAATAATAACCATTGTTCATGTATATCAGGGAGCAGAAAGCTTATCAAAGTTTTGGTGAGGCCAGCAGATGATCAAGACCCAACAGGAGTAGTTGAGGAAAATAATACCATTGTATAAAGGTCAAATGTGTTCTTTGCACAAGTACTCTCTGCAGAGAGGATGAAGGAGCTTACCATGCTAAAGTGTGGTGTGGGTGTTGTAGGGTGTTTTTTGTGTGTGTTTTTTTTTTTTTTTTTTTTTTTATAAAATTGGTGTCATTCTCCCATTGAAGGGTTTTAGCAGAAGTTACTTTGAAGCAACAACTCTGAAAAGAAGTGTTGTTTGGTTGTTTTTTTGAGCAAATACTTGTCATTCTAGCAACTTCAGTCCAGGAAACCTGAGTTCTTCATTGTGTGCATTTCAGAAGTTGTATTAAACGGATATGTTTCCAGCATATTCACTGGTATATTAGGGAAGAGTTGAAAAGAGCTTTTCCTGAGGTTAATTCTGTTCAGACTGCTTGAGGGTTTTTTGAATGTCTCATGATGCCTTCAACATGACTGATTTGATAGACTAAATTCTCATTTTCAAAATGCTTCAAAAGACTTTTAAAGAAATTAAACTGTCCTGCAATAAGAAGCAAAGCCCTTTTAGCTTTTTCATAGTTGGTTAGTAATTAGAAAAGTGTGGGAATAAATTGTCAGACTTTTATGTAGAGACATTTACCAGCAGAATCATGTAGGGATCTGCTCTGCAAGCTGTCATGGTTAACTTAAGAGAATACAAAACAGCTTCTGTACTACTTGCTGCTTCTCATATTGCAAGTAGTAGGAGGCATAAATGAAATTATGAGCTTGTAGTTTTAATTATACATATCATTACAGTGGTTTCAAAGTTAGCCTATAAAATTTGTACTTTTAGTCTCTGTAGTAATATTAGATAGTAGTGGTTGAGTAATTTTTTACAGCAGGTGTCAAAAGACTTTGCCAGTTTGAGAATCAAGGTAGCATGTGCCTTTTATATTGAAAAATGATTTTATAGGTATTAGCACCTATATTTGCCAGGGTATGGAGGGGGAAAAAAAGAAATCAGCAAATGGTGAATATTTAAGGGTTTTACTGGTTTCTTTCCGAGACCTTCAAAAACACTTTCTTACTTTGTAAAATACATGTGATATCGATTGCTGCTAAATCGGAGAACTTCCTGTTGTTCTTAAAGACTCCAAAAGCTCTGTGGATTTACTGGTAGTCCTAGTTTTAAACTCAGTGTCATTGATTAGGGGTCAGGAAGGAATTTTCATACAGATTAGGTTGAAAACAGTTGGGTTCTTTTTGTCTTCAGTTGTGAACGTGGTTCAGTTTCCCAGGATTGTCTGAGTCACTGGATGTGCTTCTGTGTAGGAATAGACTGCGTACTTGGTGCCAGTCAGAGCCAGAAATAGAGTGCAAGGACTGGGAAGGAATGAAATGGTGAGTGTTATTATGCTGCTTTCTAAGCTCCTTGTAGAAGAATCTCCTAATAAACACCAACCATTACTGTGCCCAAATTTCAGTTAATATGAATGTAAAACATCACACTCGATATTAAGTCTGATTTATGTAATGCAACCCTTTTTACTAAATTATCTGTTTCTTGTCTGGTTAATTAAATTACAAATCCTAATCTAACTCGGCACCACCAATGGCTATTGCAGTGTAAGACATATGTCGAACCAGGAAGCACTACCACTGTCTGATCTGCTTTAAAGATGCTTAAATACTGTTAGAACTATATTTACTTTAGAAAAATTTCTACTTAAATGTTCTAAATTCTAGGAGTGGAACAATCTTGTGAAGACTTTGTACTTGCACATATTTAACATTGTGTTGTGAATTTTCTCATTAACTTCATTTAAACAGTTTGGTGCTTTCAGGGGGAATAAATCTGTAAGTCTTGATGGGATTGTGCTTTAAGTGATGAGGCCACAAGTGAACATAGTTGTTAGAGCACAAAGCAAGAGCACACACGTGTAATTGTCAGTGGTCAGAGCACACAAGTAACTTGTCTGCGTGGCAGGACCTGCAGAGCTAACAGCCAGCATCTCCACACCTGACATGGTGAATGTCCTTTAGTTTCAGATGGTAACAAATGTGCATCTTCTGCATTCAGTACGAATACTGATCGTTAACTTTAGCTGCAGATCATTTATAGTGAGACTTTTTTTTTGTTTTAAAAGATACTGAGAATTATACGTAGGTCTGAAAATATTTCAGCAGTGACCTATTTTAAGATGAGAAGCTTGTAAAACCTTCTGTCTGATTTACGTACTGTGCTAATTTGTCATGGAGTGTTACTCTGCTCCCTTACGCTGTGCTACTCGTTTATGACTGCTATTGATGGCATTTATATTCAGCAACCTTTACAAATCAAAATATGAATCTCTTTTTAGAACCAGAGTTGTACATTTGGGCCCAAAATGAGTAGCAAGCAGAAAGTGTACCTGGCTGCAGAGCAGCTAGAGAAATTGAACATGAGAAATGTGTTCCACAAATGAAAGATTGGATTTACATGTGAAACCCTTCTCAATAAAGGTAAGGAGGAAAAAAAGTGCAGTCAGTGTGAGGATGGAGTGTGGTGATGGTGAATGCAAAAGCAGTCGCCTGCAACTATCACACATTCTTTTGCTTTTGGAGGTGAAGGCAGAATCTGTGCTGTAACTTGCCTGAGTGTGAAATGCTGATTAGGCATTTGACTTATTTGGTTGTGGTGGAAGATCTGTGTTGGAGGCTAGTGGGTGCACAGCCTGTATTCAGTAATCTCAGATGCTTTAGAGGTTTCATGTGGTCTGAAATGCCTGTAAATAAATAATAACCTGAACTACTATATTTATTTTAGCTGTGCATTTCAGAGCTCTAAGGTAGACTTTGTCTCATGCGGTGCCATCTGTAGCATCGTTCTTTCATAGAATAGTGTAGGAAAAAGCAAATCTTAACTGGAACAGGGTTGCACAGCACGTTGGCCATCTGTAAATACTGGCTCCTTGCCTTCTGCTACAGACTTCACCCTAATTTTGGCAAGGAAGTAGAAGAGTTCAGTTTTTTTTTCATCAAGTAGTAGAAATTCTTGCCAGTTTAGTAATAGATGGATAGAAGGCTTGGCTCTATTCTTGATGCCCATTCCCCCTGCTTCCAATCTTGGCCTTGAGATTTTTGGCACTACAAGCTTCCCAGGCTGTACATAGCCACAATTCCTTTACAGTTTGGTCTCTAGGTATGGGAAAATTATTTTTAGGGTAGGAATCAATTATTTAATGGGCAACATGTTTAAGGATTTTCAAAGTAAACGTTTTATCAAAAAATCTGCAGTATTTTTTCACTTGAACATCAGTCTCCAGAATCCCGTCAATTCAGATTACTTGTCAGGGTATGGTTTTCCCTTCAGAGAGAAGAAAGTTGGTCTGGTTCTTACTCTGTAAGAAATTTTGCCATCATAAATTTGGCAGGGTGCAGGCTGTTTTGTGAAAGGAAACTGATGTTTTTCAAGATGATCTGCAGCTTGCAGCTCTATTTGTAAGAGACTGACTGAACGATTTTTTTTTATAATCTGTTTTAAAGGTTTCGGTTTATTTTGCAGTTTTGTTACCAGGGTGGGGTAGTGCTGCAATGGAGAACTTTTACACACAGAACAGATTTAGAGTATATACAATCAAAGAATCCTCTATGCCTGCTCGCCTTCAAAGATGTGTTCATATTTCATGAAGGACAGTTTAGATGCTCTTAAGTTGCTTGTGATGCTTTTTGTGAAACTTATTTTGGGGTCTATGTTCTACAGGTAATGAAGGGCACTGGTTTGAAAAAAAACCTTGTTCTGCTCATTTTCTGCTTAGAATTTTAGAATGTGTCTGAGAGGTGATATCAAAAGGCAGTTTTGAGAGAGGTGGATGTGTGAAATGTAAAACTTTTACAATGCTAAGCATGCATTTGGCATTTTTTAAATTTAAGTGGTAATTTCTGGAAAAAAACCCGCCTTTATCAATACACAGACATTTTGCAATGCTCTTGTGTATAATAGTTTTCAGTTTAAAGGTGACAAGACACGAAGGTTTAACATTGACTGTAAGCAAGAACAGATGGCAGTTGTACATTTCTGTTACTTTATTCTTTCAGCTTGCTTAGAGTTAGTTGAGGTGGAACCGCATACTCTTTTCAGTAGCTCTCCAGGGCAAGGAGCATGTCTGTTGCTCCAGGGATGCAGGAGTGCTGAATTTATGCTCAAATTTCTTGACTGTAGTCCTTCTGACCAGTTGACACGATACTTGCCAGTGATTTGACTGTAAGCAAATTCTTATAAAAAAAAAAAATCAGTAATAACAGTTGATTGGTATAAACTATGGAGAAGCCTGTCTTAATGTGCTGAGTACCTCTTCTGTGTTGTTAATGAATTTTGCTACAACATGGTATTGCATATTTGAAAGTCATTTTAAGGTCAGTGGTTACAAAAAGGTCTCAGTGGAATTTGTTTATGCTGTAACACGAAATACTTTTGCTTCTTACAGATGTCACACTTGGATGTCTAACAAAATACCATATAATGACTCTTAACAAGAGAAAAATAAGAAAAATGTGTCTTGGCTTTAAAAAAAAAAATCTCTTTGCAGTCTCCTGAACTCATCTTGTTAACATACTTACCTAGGATGACAGAGCTCCTGAACAATAGGTGTATCTTTTAAGGAACTTATACACCAGTGTACTTTTGTAGAGGCAAAAATCTTGCTTACCTTTAAAAATGAGTCATATTTGTCGTTAGATTTTGTAGAACAATGAGCTGTCCTATGGAACCAAAGAAATTGTTTGAGTGGAACCTCTAAAGGTCTTATGTTCAATCTGAACAGCCAAGCCACATTTCCTATGCCATTTCTCCATCAAATTTGTGATTCCATTTTGGATCCTTGTACATTGCTATTAGGTGACCTCTTAGCTTCCTCTCTGCCAGACTGATACGAAACTGAACATACTCTTCCATGTGTGGAGTCATGAGTGTATAGTGGAGAGGAACAGAAACTTGCCTGGATCTGCTGGGCATTCTTCTAATTTTCCCCAGTCCTCAAGTTTTTCAAGGTCTCTGATTTGACTTTCTGGCATTCATCAGTTCAGCTACTCCCTCTAATTTAATGCCCACCAAAAATTTCCTGAAGTGTAGGCTGTCTCATCATTCAGGGTGCTGATTTGTTAATTTTTTAAATTTTTTTTTTTTTTTAAGCCTTCTGGGCCCCAATATTGACCATTTTGGTACTCTGGTCCTTACAGGCTGCTAAGTAAATGCCAATTCATTTATTGTTAATTTTTGATCTAGATGGTCTTAGTTTTCTGTCTGCCTAACAGTTCTTTCTTCTAGCCCTTCGTGGCTAAAAAGCTTTTCAACTTCCAGGCAGTGCAGGATGGTATCAGAAACTTTACTAAGGTGTGGTTACATTAGTTCCATAGTTTTTCCCTTAGCTACCTAAGCAGTCATGTCATTAAAGTAGGCAATCAGGTTGGTCAAGTGTAGTTTGCCTGTGGTGAAGTCATGTTGGTGGTTTCTAGTTACTTTCTTGTCCATCCTGTGTTTGGAAATGGACTCTAGGACATACTCTGTGGTCTTCTCTGGTGCTCTGTAGTACAAGTTGCCCGACCTGTTCCATAGGTCTCTTCTCCTGGCCTTTCTTAGGGATTAGCCTTTTCCTAATCTTTAGGACCCCTCTAACACCCTCAACTGTCATAGTTTTTGATAGCTGATAGCCATCTCATAATCACCCTGGCCAACCTTTTCAGCTCCCTCAGGTGAATGCCGTCTAGCAACAAGGGTTTGAATGCAGCTTCACAAAGCAGTCCTTACCTGCTGGTCCCCTGCTGTTGGTTTCCTCACATGGTACCTGCAGTCATCAGGGAGCAAGCTTTGCCTGCACTGGACAAAAAAAAAGGCATGGAGTATTTCAGTCTTTTCTGTACTGTATGTCACTGGGATGTCTTTACCCATCCATCAGAAGACTTGTATTTCTGGTCAGTCATGGGCATCATTTTACCTCTGCTAACTGGGAGAAATTCTGACTTGGTGTTTGAGCTGAACAGTACTCGTGATCATTAAACTTTAAAATGTGGTATTTGAGAAAAATCAGTTAAGGAGGAAGTTTTAGCTTTGAGTGGCAAAGTATTATTAATAAATATCAAATAATTTTAATAAAATAAAAATATTCTTTGACTGTTGGATCCTTTCCAGGATCAGTGGCTTCAGTAGTCAGTCAGAGAATGGAAATGTGTGATCCTAAAAGCAGGAACTCTCTCTTTACAAGAGTGTTAGCTGTCCTTTAAAAAACTGCAATACTTTCTGTTGAATTGCCTTTCTACAGCATAACAGTAGGTAGATTTTTGTTTTCCAAAGTGGACTTTATGTTCCTGTTATGAATGTTGCTCACTTCCTGTCCTTGTACAGGTAGTAAGCAGCATTCATAGAAGCACTCACAGAAGAAGCATACTTTGGATTGAGAGCACTAGAAACTTCCACTGGACCAAACAGAAGTTCTTCCATTTGTTTTGTGCTGTCTGCCAGCAACACACAAGAAAGTCTCACAGTAATTTATATTTTTCAGCTAGATAAGAAGGTGATCTGCCCAGATAGAAATTGAACTGTGTCCCTGTGAGCCATGGTATTTACATAGCCAGAATATATATTACGTGGAATAAAATTAAGAATGCTAAAAATGCACTGTCTTTAAAAAAAAAAATAACAATAATGCCACTCCTTTGATCCTCTTGCCAGCAGAGGGTTTAAACATAATGTTTCAGTTATCAGTAGTGGTCATAGTCCTTTGTCCTTAACATAGAATTTATGTTGAATTTTGCCTTCTGTAGTATACTTCACTGCTGAAATCCCACTGGTGATACCTGTATACCTTTTTGTGTGAGAAAAATAAAATTCCTGCTTGATGAGTTGAAAAGTTCTTTCATGTATTATGAAAGACAACCTCAAAGGACAGACTTGGAGAAAGTTTTTGTTTCTATTTTACTAAATGAAAGAAAAATTATTTTCAGGGCACCAGTTGCCTGTAATGAAGTTCTTGAATCAGCTGTGAAATAAGTTTGTTATACTGAGTAGCTATTTAATGACACTTGTGGAAAGTATTCTTTAAAAACTGGAATGTTTGGTGGTCAGGCAACCCAATTTCCTGCTGATAAATTCTTATTTTTAATAGTATGAAATTGGATGATCTACAGTTGCAGATGCACTTGCCTTCAAGATATAAAAAATTTTGAATAAGGACCACCCTCCCCCCCCCAATAACTTTTTTTTGTGACATGTTTCTACTGTCTTTATTTTTGCCATGTTCTGCCTCTGTCTCTTGTACTGTTCTGTATGTACTTAAAACGTAGCAATTCCCAAACTGGCCTTCTGCAATAGGCAGACTCTCTTAGGTCTATTTCTCCATTTCTAATGTTTAAAAAAAACAGTCACTGGTGCAGATACTTTTCTTTTTTATTCATTGAAAACATTGGTAAGGACAGAAGTGAACTTCTGATCTGTGAAGCATTACTTTGGAAATCTTTTCAGGGCAGGAGCAGAGACAGGAGCGGCTGTTGGATGCCAGACTCAGGGGAGCTGTTGAGAGTCCAGGGCAGCCTTTGCTGCATTCTCTGGCTTGTTCAGATTGACATTTTCCAGAAATAACTACAGCTTTTACAGGTGCTACTTTCTCTTATGTAATACTAGAAGTGGACCTTTTTATTCCAGAGGTCTCTGCAACTAAAGCCTCCTGTTCCAGGATCATTTTCCAGTGCCTGGTGTTGCATCTTGACTAACATGAGCAAAGCTCTAATTACAGGTAGTAAATTAGGCTTCACAACCTGCAAACTGTTCAGGGACACAACTAGTTTCTTAAGGGCAGTGCTACCAGAAATCACACCAGAGGGACGTGGACCAGGCTTAGTGACTGTTAGCATAGAGATTAGTATATCTGCTCTAAATTTCCAAGCACACATGACACATTTTATACAGAACATCCCCTGGGTCGTTGAGTCATATTTTAATAATAAACCCTACTTCTCACATCCCACAGTGGGTAAAGTCAGCTTTAGAGCTCCATATTCCTCCTCTTTTTTTAATTGGAAAGATTATGGACTATTGACTGTATCCTGTATTGCTTACTTCATCAAAGTGTATTCTTTCTTGCAATTTGATAAGTTGTCTCAGAAGATAAGTCTGCATTGTCTGGAAAGATACAACATGAAACTATGACATAAGAAATTTGTTTCCTTTTGTAGCAATTGCTGTTCTCCCTCATCATTACTGGATGATTGTTCCCATACCAAGGCCATCCCCTGTCTGTGCCAACACAGCAGTTTGTGGAACTGTAGTGTAAGTTGGGTTTGTTTACTGTTTCTGATATTAAAAAAAAAAATTCTTAAATTTAATTTTTTTATGGCTTAGTGACTGTAGTTGACTTACTGATTAATTATAAAATTGCTGCAGTTGTTCTTTCGGCACAGCCAAACAAACAGGTAGGGTGGAAGTAAGACACAGGAATTTGAAAGTCTACACTCACATTTCTGCTAAAGTTGAGCTACAGAGACTTTGTTCTTTGGCTTTCAAAGCCATAAACAAAAAACTCTCCCCAAAAACCCTAACACTTTGTAGCACTTATTTCTTCTGACCAGATTTTAAGAGACTTTTTTCTTGCACACACTTGGAGAGAAAACGAGTTAAGTTTTGTGGTATGTATTGTGATATGAAGTTTCACCTTGATCTGGCGTGTGCTTGACCATCCCAAATCCCTTAATCTGTGATCTGAATCTGGCTTGTTACTGCAGATGTGAAAAGCAAGTTGAGTGTCCTTGTGTTTGGAATGCTGGTGGTTCCTTCCATCCTGCTGCATGTGAGTGCCTTGGCAAAGTTGCTAGAAGCCACATTATCTGATAGGAAAAGATAACCTCCTTGCAGGAGGTTCTTTATGTTCTAAAAAGTTTGTAGTGTCTTGTGTTTCCTACTTTTTTCTTTATTTGAGGAATATGCCTGGGATTATTGTGTCATAGTACTGCCTTGGCTGTAAAAAATGCCCCCTGGACATACCCTGGCAGTCCCAGGATGCATCAGAATTGCTCCTTGAGTGGTGCTGAGAACTGGTGCTCCATTACATGACTTGTACAAGGGCTGTAGTGGCTGTTGCCTGTCTTAGTGTGTAATAGCTGTTCAGTTGGGTTTTTTTTCTTCCCTTTTGGCGTGGAAGAAGTGTGATCACAACACCTCTAGGCATCTGCCAGTTAATCAGGATAAAACGATTGGAAGTAGAGTAATAGAAAATATGTTTAAAACAAACTGCTTATCCAGAAGCTAAAATAGCTTTTGAATGTTTATCGTCCCCTTGGGAATGCTTAACACTTTTATACCTTAGTTTCAAGAAATAAGTCTCAAGAAAGGAGTAAATAAAAGTAAATAGAAAAGTGGCAAATGGTAAATAAAATAGGTAAATAATCAGTCTTATGTCAATAGGACCCAGCCTGAAAGTTGGACTGAGATTATTAAAGAAACTCAATTACACATTGGGAAGTTTATTTTACAAAGGTAAGCTTGTAAAGCCTAGTCTAAACATACAGTGTTTTCTATCCTCCTTAAGTCTGAAATATAGGCAAGTCTCTTTTGAGATAATTTTTTATTTTAAAATCTCCACTGTGTAATAATGTCTATTAACTCATTAGTGGTGGTGAATCCTGAGGATATTTTTGGTGTGTAGGAATCTGACAGTGTGTGCCAAATTTTATCTGTATTAAAACAGCACTTTCAGTCCTCTCCATCTTTTCTTCAGAAAATGTCTGAAAGTGGCAAATCTGCTGCTCACTGAAGGCAAACCACCTCTGAACTCTAAAGTGGTGGTGGGGGGAGGGATAAATTATATTTATAAGCTCTTCTGTTGGATGTAAGTGTAGCTAGTTGCTTGAACGTGCTTGTCTGTAAGCTCTGGATCCTTAGTGATTATTTCAAGGATACCTGTTCTACATAAGCATTCTGGAGCTGAGGGCTTTTTAGCAGAAACAAGTGATTTTGAAGCAGAACAGAAACAAGCTACCATAAATAAATTGTGAACAAATTGGTTGTGCCACATGATTGCTGCCAGAAACTTGTCTTCAACAGTTTTGCACAGAACACTTCAAATATTTTGTTTGTATCTTGATGTTTGAGAACATCTGCCAAAGAAAAAGACAGCTGCCCACGTGTTTCTCTCTGCATCCCTTGGAAGCTTTTTCTTACTAAGACATTTCCTTTCTACTTGTCTAAATCCACTTTGGAGATACGCGTTTTTAGTCTGGCATTCTAGAAACCATTTTACCTGTTTGTGCAGATAACCATGCGTGTCCCCTTCCATTCTTTCCTCATGTGACATGGCCTCATGCCAGTAGAATTTATGTTTGTATTCTTCACTTCTCCACTTTGTCTCCACAAGACCAGGGGAAATTATTTTTTTTTTCCATCTCTTGCCTTGCTCAAAGTGCCCTTTGAGGAAAAAGTATTTTATTGCATTATATTATTTCCTTCCAGAATATGTCTAGTTTTCATCACTGCTTTGTTTTCCTAAACCTCTCTGATCCCAAGAATGAAAGGCTCTTTCAGTATGGTAGCACTAGTTTTATAAAAATGAGGGGAATGAAACCTTTGCTCCTGAGCTCTACCAAAAATACCCAGCAGCTATTTGGGCACCATTTTCTTTCCATTCTGTGGCTATAATGGGGGTTCATCCACTGAAATTTTCTGGAGTGGATGGTCTCAAGAGGAATTTAGTGTTGTTTCCTTCAGTTCAGAACTGGGATTGAGGGGGATTACAGGTCAGTTTTATTTCCTGTTTAGTTTATTGACTGTCATATTTTTTTCTTTCCTTGCTAATCACCCATCTCTACCTCCGTGTAATTGGCAGATTTTTTAAAATGAGCAATACATACATTAGCATCAGCTAAAATAAGCATTTTATATTGTTGAGGTATTTAGTGATGGTAGGTATTCCCCTCACTGACATATGTCATGTGGAACAGGTCTTGGAGACCTTGGCATCATTTTGCCATAGCATGACAGCACATACAAATCAAGCTTGGTCGAAATACTACGTAGACATATCCCAAGGTACCTACATAATGCAATGTAAGAATTTGCAAGGCAGGTGTGATCAGCTGTGTTTCTACAGAAGCTGTACGGTTGCCACTGACAGGTTAATATTAGGCTGATAACAGGAAGGATTCCTTGCTGGCAATTTATGAACTGAGTCATGATTATTAACAGAAGGACTACAGTAAATGTATACAGTTCACTACATTTAAAAAATGGGTTACTTGTGAACGGTAAAGTGACCCATTTTTATGTGTGTATTTTTATGTGTTTTTTGAGAAGTGATTGAAAAAGCTTTAGTTGCAATTTGAAATAACCAAAGTCCTTTAGTTCGTGGTAGATCATTGAGGACCTGAAGACCTCACATGATCTCTATAACAATAAGATAAGGATATAATTTTATTTTGGGACACTTCAGAGCTGCAGTGACCTATAATTGCTAGTCTCTTAGGGCCTACTTCTTATGTGGGCAAACTAATACAAGATTCTGAAGCAGAGAGAAGAAAACATTTCACTGGTTGTCCACAGTTCTTTGCCTTGAAAATCACTGTTGTGTGTTCTAAACATATCTATAATATATCATATCGTAGTTACATAAAATATCATACATATTTCAAACTTCTGAATGTGCTGGAGATTAAATTTAAGAAAAAAAAATTCTGAGGCTTGTGTTCTTTTTTGATCTGTTGATTTATGCAAGTGTTTACTAAAAATGGCACTCCTTACAAATCTTGCTGAACAGCTAAAAAGAGATTACAAGTGCAAATGTTGGCGAGACTCATTATTAAAGCTACAGTGACAGATCATTACATTTTAGTGTACATGGCTTGTAATAATGTAGGATTTTTTTTTTTTTTTTGAGAATCAGCATTTCAGGTACATAAAATAATTGCTATTTTTTTGCAGGGAGGCTTTCCTGTCAAAATGCTTAAGCTACTTGGAAAAATAAGCTTTAAGATTGTAAATCAAAGGTTCTTTAATTTTTATGTGAATTCATACTTCCTGTCAAGCAAAAAGTGTCTTTTGTGTTGTTAGTAGTTTTATGTATTTTCTTAGAAATATCATGCATTTGCATAAGCACCCCAAAATAGATGACTTCTGGTAGGATGGTAAAGTCATCACCAGCTTTCTGCATCCTGTTGTTCGTTGATTTTTTTTTTAATTTCTGTTTTCTTTTGTTCTTGTTTTTAAAATGTACTCGTATTTAATTGTGAAATGAAATAATTTTCAAGAACTTTGTAACAGTACAGGCCAACTCTTTTGAGTCATGCATTCATCTTAAACTGTAGTGCATAGTAAATATGCATAATACTTAATGGTAGAAAAGTTAAAAAATAGAAAACAAAAACTGTATAGGTTGTAGGACAGCTTGCATACTTCCAGAATAAATTTCCCTGTGTGCTTTATAACACTGTATGTAAAAGTCTTCGTGAAGCAAAAACTAAGATATTTATTAGAAGATTTAATGAATTAACATCAAAAGCCAAGTATTAGAAGTTAGAATTAAATAAGCTAATTTTGTTATGGCTCCCAAACTGCTGTCAGTTGGACACAATTTGACATTAAATTGACATTTGTCATATTTTAACAAATCTTGCATTAAGCTTTTTGGGAATTGCTTATCAGCTTGAAATTCTGGAATACCTTTCATCCTTAATATGTAGAGTGACCACTTAGACTGAAAATGAGATACTGTGATAGGAGAATTTCCCACTGGATTTTGGGATTTAATTCATGCCCTTTCATATTTGGCGTGTTTTGTGAATGTATATGAATACCTCAGGACATGGTAGGTGAATGGCTTGAAGAAGAGTCAGGTACCTGTGAAAATATCTAAGAGGAAAGCCTGGATGGCTCTATGGAGGGCACTTCCGGCAGCACTCTCCTGTGCTTACACACAGGTACCCCCGGGCCCTATTTCCCATGTGTGACTGTACATCTGCAGGTTTTAGTAGTGATGGATGTCATGGGATGTCTGCAAGCATTGGAAAAAAATGTCAGAGCCTCACTGTATGTGGAAAGCTCGTGCAGTACATTGAGTATGTAGTTATTTACAAGTTTGCAGTGGTGATTTGGTACCACTTGCCAGCTGTCATTTAAAAATATATTTAACAGACTTGATGTCAGCAAGAATTTTTGAACTGTTTTGGTTTAAGTAAAGGAGAGTTTTGATAGGTGTACTCTCTTCTGTAAACCTATGTATCTGTCCATGAGACTGTCCTACTAGCTTTAATAAAACTCTGCCTATATTTTAAGACCATTTTTTAAATGTTAGTATTGCTGGTTTACAGTCTGTGTGTATATTTAGAAAGAGTCTTCTTTAATTAGAACCTCTTTTTGTCTGATTCACTCGGTGATACAATACACCAGTGAGTTTTTCCCATCACAACTGTTTCCATGGAGACAAATAGTGACAATACTCAGCAAAAGAAATGTGAAATTCATGGTGATTGGAGAGGGAGAACACTCACTCTCACATCTTGTTGATTGGCAAGATTAATGGGAAACTGAAATTGTGAATCTTAATGCCATTATATTAAAATGTTTGAATGATTGCTTTAGTTCTGTGATTCTTTCATGACATTTGTCTGTTTTCATCCTCGTTGGTGTGACTAAAACCTGACCCTGAGTACTCTGGATTTATTAGACCTGCAAGTGGCTGAGTTATTTTGCGTGAAGCTTGTAATGTCATTGATAAAGCCATTAATTGGCTGGGAGGTGAGATGAGGGCCTAGGAAAGAAAACTAATAGGGAAATTTCAAGTCATCTTTCAATGCTTCGTAGAGGGGAAAGTTTTAACACTTGTAAAAAGAAAGTCAACCACCCTCTTCAGGTTTATCCCCATTACTCAGACTATGCATGTTTTCAGGCCTTAGCTGGATGCCTAGCAGTTTGCCATTTCTAAAACCTGAAGTTAGTTCATATTGCTTGGAATACTAGGATTCTTGGTCTCTAAATATCATATTTCTATTTTCACCTACCATTCAAGATCCTTCAAGCCATATCAGAAGTTATTTTTGCAAGCTGGACTCTACAGCTGGGCCATTTCCCCAATCTGTAGATAAATATTCCTAACTATTTTTAGAGGGAATAATTTTTGAAAGGTTATATAAATATATCTATTTTTCAATGGAGGAAGAGTTTAACAGGGGTGGAATGTAAAACAGATAAGGAGAATTTATATTTCCACCACTATGGGACTGGTGTTCCCAGGAGACTGGTTGTCAATTTCCACAGATGACTGTCAGCAGCAGCTACCTGGAATCTGGTAACAGATTTCTTAAGGAGATGTGACACTGGTACAGGTTAGAAGGGCTAACTATTCTCTCAGACTGTCTTCTCCATGGGTAATGCATTGCACTCATCAGCACACATGCTGCTTTCGCCTTGCTTGCTTACAGGTTTAGGATGCTTTTCTAGAGCTCGTCATTCAGTTTGTGTTTGTTTGTTTGTTTGTTTTTTTTTTTTTGCCACAGGATGTTGTAGCTGTTACTGTTTTATGTGACTTGAAATACCATTTGAGAAATTAATGGAAGAAAAATCCCTGAGTGCTGTTAAATACACAGGTCCCCCTTCCTGCTCAGGAAGTCCTTATACCAGAAGGTTGGGAAGTTGGGAGAGTGTTCTTGGAAGCTTTAGGCTGTGGTGGGTAGGTACTCACTGAGGTACGGCATGGGGACTGACACAGGCACGGCAGGATGTTTGATCCACCCTGCCAGACAGGGAAAACTCCTGTTCCCTCCTTCCTGCCTACCCAAGCAGGTTTCATGCGTGGAATAGTCAGGACAGGACGTTTGGTTTGTGCTGATGGAGGCTGCAGTGTTCAAGTGCAGAGCCACCCTGCATATATTTCCAGGAAGCAGGGATCATATAATTTGCATACTTTGATATAGGTTTTTCAGGTGTCCACTTCACTTTCCTCATAGGGCTTCCCAGGCTTCTTCCAAGTCAACGACCACCCTCAATTACTTTCTCCTCGTTGGTTTTGTCACATGGGTACCCAAATAAGTATTTCTGATCCTGTTCAGGTTTATATGGCATTACTAATACTATTAGCTAGTAGCTGCTGGCCTGGCAGCCAGCCTTTTCTCTGACCACTACAGCTATTCCTGGTAAAGAAACCATGCGGTGATGGAAGCAGAGATATGGTTGCATGAGCACTTTAATTCAGCATGATCCTGGGCCATTGCTGAACAGCCTTGTTCTCCTCACACCAGTCTTCCAGCCTTGTCACTGCTGCAGGCACCTTGCATGACTCCCTGCAGGCGTGCAGACATTGTCGTAGCTGCCTTGCAGCTCCCTTCCCCTGCTGAGAAGGTCCTGCAGAGCTTGCCAGACCCGGTTGCTCTTGGAGAGGCTGGAATTGAGCCAGAGTGCAGCAATC
The DNA here is from genome assembly GCF_000691845.1 of Merops nubicus. Lineage (NCBI taxonomy): Eukaryota > Metazoa > Chordata > Aves > Coraciiformes > Meropidae > Merops > Merops nubicus. The sequence continues at coordinate 40,462 of NW_008599003.1, forward strand.
AAGACACAGTAAATGTGCAACTTTCTTAGTTGTGCAGTATTTTATTTTTAAAAGTATACAGTGTGGAGAGCTCGAGTAAACTGAGTGAAGGAAATAACGTTAAAATCAGGTGGATTTACAAGTGTTAAGGACTTTAATTTGATTTCCCAATTGAATCAGAGTTGGATGCTGATAAAAACAACCAGACCTTAAATACACCTTCCCCACACCCTGGGGCCTACTCTGCTACCTGACTTAAACATTTACTCCTAGTGCAAGTTGATCTTTAAAAAAGAAAAAAAAGTCTAAATCTGTCCTTTGGCTTTATCAATTACCTCCCATGCCTAGAGCCACAAATGATCCATGACCCCTAAAAATGAAATACTGTGTCAGGATTTAGAAAGGAAGCCTACTGATGTGCAGACTTCTTCAATTTACCAGGTCCGTTTTTGTGTTTGAATGGAAATTGTGCATCATACAGTGTTCACCTGTGGAATATAGCTGTTTCCATCATCTACAAAGTGGATCATATTTTAGGCGTGATTTTTCCATTTCTAGTGTTTTCAGCAAAGCTGTTGGTCAGTGAAGTCATCAGATAAGCATTTTATCATAAGGAGCTGCTAGTGGAAATAACAGCTTCAAAAAAAAAATTATATTTTAACTAGTGATTTTGTTACAGGGGACAGGTTAGTGTACTGCTACTCAACAAATGAATCCTGGCACTGTGCTTTTATGTTTGTTTTTATGTGCTCAAAAAAATTTTGCAGTGTATGGGGGAGGGAAAAAGAAATCCCCATGAAGAGCATGGACGTGCTTTTTTTTTGTTTCCTTTTGTTGTTTTTTTTAGCTGGTCAGAAATGGACATTTGGAAGACAGTTCAGTATTTCATTACGATTTATAACAGTTCTAGTGTTTAACTGTAGCTCTCTTTTAGTTATGGTGACATTTGAGAAGTAACAGCAGACATCAAAGGGAGTTTTTGTTTGTATATTTTAACTCTTATCAGCACCTGCAGAAACCTTTTTGTAGTAGTTCTGTAGTGCTAATAAATTGTTTTTGAAGTGGAGAGGACAGATGATTTTAGTGCTGTGAACTATGAATTCTGAGTAACAAGTTTACTGGCATCAGTGGTATTTTGCCAACGTCTTTTGAAAAGAATGATGAAATAAATCCCTCTATTTTGCATATTATGTCAACGGTCTTTATGTCTTATTAATCTTTCTGATCTCTGTTGTAATGCTTTATTCTATTAATAGTAGCTTATAAAAAGTTAAGGCATAATTGTATTCTCCATTGTTTTGCCTCCTCTCATGCCTAGATGAAATTTGCTGATTGTGAGGAGATAATGTGTCTGTATGTTTTTCTTCATTAATGAAATAATTTGTTTTCAAATCCTGAAGTGCTCCATTTGGATTGTTATGGAACTGAAGTGGGTCAGACCGGAATGAAAGGATAACCTCAGAAATGTATAGCTTGGAATCCAGCAACGTAGGGGCTGCTTGCATACCTGCTTGCTGCAGGAGATCTGAGAATGCCAACAGCATTTCATTTATTGCAGTGAACAGTTGCATGCTAATGAGTGACTGCTGCTGTGGCTCATAAAAATACCTCAACTCTTCGCTTGGCTGCTAAGATGCAATGAATTTCTGGAACATCTTAGAGAACAGTGTGATATTTATTCCAGTCCAGGAAGTGGGTGAAAGTTGCCAAACAGAGAAAGTCTGAAAGCAAGATCCCATCCCCTCAAAGGCACAGGGTATGATTTTGTTTTCAAACCCTTTGCTTTTAGTTTGTTTCATTGAACAGACAAGAGTTTCTGTATTTTAAAGTTTTTTGTTATAGTTTATTTTCTTCCTGAACCCTTTGGAGGTGCAGAACTCTTGCTGTGGTTTTGTTCTCATTTCAAGGATAAAATTTCAGAAAGTTACGTCTCAGTGCTGACTGACATGACATGAGTGACTGACTGACTGGTTCTGCTCTTGCAATACAGAGGCTATTTTAGCAGATTCTTTAGAGAAATAAATGTTGAAAATCTCAAATTGTACATTCCTGTCAATTTTTAAAGAGCATTTAATCTCAGCAAGATTTCAAGTCTCGTCACTGTCCGTGGCTTTTGCACGTGTTTGTGTCAGACATTATGTAACTCCTTGTTTGGTATCTTAGCTTATTTGGATTTCTTTGGGTGTTGTGGTAGCTGTCATGGTGAACATCTGCCTCTCTCAAGTGCTGGTGTTCTGTTCAGGGCCTGGAATAAAACTTCAGTATACATTTGTTGTGTAACTTGGTAAAAATTGCAGCTGTGTCATAAGCAGAGGAGATCCAGCTCACATCTGTTGAACTGATTTTTTTTTTTTTACACCCTAGTGGGAGAGAAGTGTTAGCCGTTGTAACAGTGGAAACATTTTCTGTTCAGCATTTATACCAAAAACTTTACTAATTAGTCATCTTGCTCGTTTTGAAGAATAAAATTTCACTGCAGGGAAAGGAGTTGCAGCAGCAGATGCTCTGCTTCATTAGTAAAGGCAGAGTTCTTTCATATGCATTTAGTGGCTCTTGACTGCAAAAGCAGGACTGAGACAGGATGGATGACATGAAGGCAGGAATACTTCAATCTGCCATTGGTTCTCACTGCAGACTTTAGTTCAAACTGCAGACTGTTACCGCCCTACCTTGCAGAATATTATTTACTCATTTGGGCAAGAGCGTTTGAGGCTATGCCTTTTAATGTGACTCCATTTAGAAACAGTAATTACAGCTATCATAAAGTGTGTGCCACCTCCTACTCTTCATTTTGTGTGTGTCCAGAAATAGCACGGCTGTAATTTGTGCCCAGAAATGCCACCATCCATGAATCAGGTAAATTAAGCATTTGAAATAGTTTGGGAATGAGCAACCTCTATCTTCATTTGTTCAGCTGAAGCCAGTTTGGATCCTTATTGTATGAGAGTGTTTAACTAGGAGACTAATCACTTCCAGTGCTTCTATTGTGCCAGAAGAGCAGGCAGTGTATATAGTAAGTGTTCAGGTACATGCTTCCAGACATTCAGGGTGGCAAAAATTTGGGTTCCCTTCATTCTTGAGCTGAGGTAAAACTGGTGAGAGTTGGCTTGGTAAGTAACAGACTTCAATTCAGAAAAAAAAACCCCAAACTTGTTTCAGTCTGACCGACATCTGTATTTCCTGCATAACTGCCTCAGAGCAGAACCTCCTTAACTGTGTTTCTCATAGATGTAAGTTGAAGAATTAAATTTTCATAGAACAGCTCTGTGTCCATAAATGACATATAAAGAAATGTCTTGCATTAAAACTTCATAGCAACAAAGAATAGATAATCTGTGGACATTAAGCAAAATCTGCAATGTATACCATTGCAGTAGCATTTTAAAAATTTGTTCTCTGTAATTGCATAGGTTGCTAATATGTTACTTCTTTCTCTGTTCCACTTTTCCTTAACTTAAGGATTGTACATCAGGTTCAGTAGATTTGATGTGAAGTTCATTTGTGGTATTACAGTTGTAGAAAAAGCCATAAGACTTTGGTGACAGATTGCATGATGAAAATTCTGCCAGTATTGAAGCATTTTATACTACCTAAACCACTTTGCTCATTTACTTTTATAAAATAAATTGCACTATGTTGGGAGAAGCATGGCTTTGCTCATATAACTGCATATATGCTTGCTATGTTTTCTAGCCCAGCATGGTAGTTGCAAACTGCTGCCCTGCCCATTTGTGCCAGAAAGAAGTGTATGCTATCAAACCTTTTAGTAGTGGGTGTGTTGGACTGTAATAACTATTTGCATTTGAGAGGGAAAAAAATAGTGCTTAATGTTCAGTAGCCTTTGTTAAGGAAACTCAATTGTTCACTGTCTCTCATTCTTTCATAGTTTTTCCTTTTTGCTGGACAACACATAAGAATAGTCACATAGTCCTAGGGTTTTCAATTACTTCATAGTTTAGGCTTTGCTATTCACGATCTTTGTAAAACACACAAGGTAAAAAAAAATTCAAATGTACTGTTCCATTCCTTTATGCGAAAGAGAAAAACAAGAGCTGGAACTTAATCCCTTCAGCTTTTTAACTGATCAAAAGCAATCAGTTGTCCTGCAGTGTTTCACTAGCAGTTGTTTAGGTATTGCAATGCTGAAAGAAATTTTTAAAAACAATTTGCTCAAAAACGCCAGCCTCTTTTCTGTGAAATTTCAAGCTCGTTCTTGTCTATGACCCCTCTGTTCGTTTTCATAATTTTGATAATTTTCTACTTTTTGAACTGTTGCCTTTGCTTTTGTGATTCTCTCCTACTTAGAATCCTTGCAGGTGATTTGTTGGTGTCTTTTACATTTTCCCTAGGTTTGCATTTGTAGAATCATAGAATCGTTTAGGTTGGAATAAGATCATAGAGTCCTACTGTTAACCCAGCACTGTCAAGTCCACCACTAAACTGTGTCACCACATTTACATGTCTTTTAAATACCTCCAGGGATGGTGACTCAACCACTTCCCTGGGCAATTGAAGCTGTCCCGCACAATACTGAACAGTGTCACCCACACGCAGTTGCCTTTCTGATTTTTCCCTCTTCACAAGATCTGTTCTTAGACAATGGCAGGGAGGATGTTCAAATAATTATCTGTAACTATTATCTTTATGTTGCCAGTTTTTAAAATCCTTCACTACTGATGAACTCCTTCGTCTAAACTAATAGCCCAGTGTCTCTACAATCTCTGTGGCTGTCCAGTCATTTAAAAAGCATGCTTAAGGTCTTGGCAGGTAAGAGAGAGGTTAGATAATATTTAATTAACATATTACTGCTGCTAGGCTTGACTGATGACCAGTTTCACTAAAACGATTACCAAAAGTCACTGGATACTTAAGTAGAAACCAAAAGTACGAAAGTACATTCTACGTTGTGAAAATTAAAGGAGACTAGTTCTAGCTAATAGTTATACTTTTAGTAATATCTAGCCAAAAAAAAGATAATCAGACTTTCAAAGGTACTATGTTGATGAAAACAGACGTTTCTGAAGCATGTTGCTGTAAAATAATCTCATTTACATATTCTTTTGTATTTGATTCCTACCCCTTTCGGTTGTAATTTATTATTCTAATGACTCCTGTGATGTCTGTGCCACCTTACAAGTTTTTTACTACTCAACTGTCAGATTCTCTCTCAAACACCTTTATGTACTTTATTTGCTGCCAGTTATGCATGGGAAGAAAATCTAATCACTACCTTGACTTTTAAAAATTCCTCTTCAAAAATTGCTTGAAGCCCAGAATACTGTGCTGGTTTAAGTGAAAATCTCTTTGATTTTGTTGGGTCATCCTCCAGTTTTCTCCCTGGGATATAAAAATATCCCGGGATATTTTTAGCTTTCTTTTTCCTGTCTCTGTAGGCTAGTCATGCTTACTGTATGGAGATGAATATTGGATAGAACGAAGGAGAATGCTAAAGCTTTTTAAATACTCTGAGCAATTAAGTGGTTTCCTTCTGGGGAACAAAAAAGCTTCATACGCTTGCTTCAGCATTGTTGCTCGGAAGTGATGTGGTGAAGGGCAGTCATGAAACATGGATTGAATGTAATCTGGTGTTGCAGCTTGTTCACCTAGAGGTTTCTCACCTGCAGTTCTTCCTTTGATGCTGTTGTTACCAGAAGTAAGTTTATGGTATAGATGAGTCAAAGGAGAAAGTGTTCAAGGCATTCTGCTCTGTCTGTGATGCATGTTGCTTTGTCTTGGATGTTTCAGTGGGAACCCCAAACATGGTGCCTAGTTAATTCTCTGCATATCTTGGGTCTCAAGGAGTTTCTGCTTTTTCATATCTTGGATCCTGAGGATTACTTATCCTCTAGTTTTCCTAGAAGATGCTCAGTCTTCCACCTGACATCGCAGGTCTCTGTATTTGCAGCGTTTGGAAAGCACAGTTGGGTCATCTAGATGAGAATTTCCACTCTTAACTCTCACAGAAGATGCAAATTTTATTTTAAATAAATCAATAAAAGAAATTGTGTTTTCCAGTGTTTATATAATCACTCTTAGTTCAGCATTGAAACCCATGCATACTAATTATGTTTTCCTGGCTCGTTTGGATTATAATCACTTTAATAAAGGCTACTGCTTTATTGTACTGTTTCCTGATGACTTCTCAGCGATGCAGGAAGGTGGTCCCACGGCTGCTCCTCGTGCCAGAGCCTGGCTGGGAGAGCAGCTCTGTGGCCATCCATGCACACCTTCTGGGCCTGGCTGCCTGTAGGCGAGGCCAGCTGGGCCAGGGATAGAGCACTGCCTTGTGGCTGGCCCTGGTTGCTGGCCCTGACATGCTCTGCTCTAACTTGGGTACCGTGGGGCTGTTTCCGTTGGAGGAGAGGTCATTGTCCTGCCCGTCTTGCAAGGTCTCTTCGACTTTGAGTAGGGACCATCAAATAAAATGAGTATTTAGCACGTGCAAACAAATTGAGATGGTTCTCTGCATGCAATGTAGTATGTAGCTTCTTGCTTTACAGTCGTGTGGCTACTGAATGTTTTATGTTCACAAATTTAATGAAAGAAGAATTCACTGGAAAAAAATGGGGACAAATATGGCATCGGGTCTTTGGAATTACTGGGAATTTGGGGCCTGATGGAGCATTCTGTAGCAACGTCATTACCTGTTTGGCTTAATGCTTCTTAGGTGTCTTCCTTTTGCCATTGTGAAGAGCTTGAGCTCAACAAACTTTTGTCTGACCCAGCACAATCACCCTTGTGTTCTTAATGTGAAGTTACTGAAATATATGGGGACCAACAATAACATTGATATTATGGAATGCTCTTGATCAGAGGATAATATTTTGTAATTCTTCTTTAGCACTATCATTACTACACTATTCTCAGTGTCATTCATATAGCAACAGGAATTAATTTTTTTTCCCCCTGCAACTAGCAGATAATGGCCTTTCATTCTGTTCAGTTACAACACTGTGACACCAAACAAAGAGATGATATGCAGGATTACTAGGAAACTACTTCATAATATTCCTGATCATTTATAGGGATTTTTTTTCTCCAGTCCTTTTTTCCATAAGGTTTTCTCTCCATGCAGTGTTAAAAATGTTAGGACTTTTAAAAGTAAAGGATTACTTAATCATTTGTTGGCTGGAATAATAGGTACAAGAACAAGGCACAAATGATGCAGTACTTGTTCCAAGATAACTGGCCTCTATCAGGAGTAGACTTCAGTATGCTTTTGCTCTGTTCCTACAAATGTCTGGTTTACATGGCTGAACATTTGAAGAGCAAGAACAAGCAGTAATACATGAATGTGAAAAGGGGAGGTGAAATCTTCCGTCAGCTTACAGGTGAAGATGCAGTTCCATGTGGTGAAGTAGAACTTGCATCTTCTTGAAATATGCTCCCAACAATGTAGTTTTTCATTTGAAATCCATGTTTTCCTTTTTTCTACTTTGTCCTTTGAGGCATGACCTACACAGGATATAGAGTTGCATATAGTTGTTTCTACAACTATGTGAAAGAAGGTTGTAGTGAGGTGGGTGTTGGTCTCTTCTCCAAGGCTACTAGCGGTAGGATGAGAGGAAATTGGCTCAAGTCACACCAGGGGAGGTTTAGGCTGGAGGTTTGGAAGAGTTTCTTTCCTGAAAGAGTGGTGAGGAATTGGACCGGCCTGCCCAGGGAACCGGTGGAGTCACCATCCCTGGAGGTGTTCAAAATATGTGTAGATGTGACACCTGGGGACCCAGTTTAGTGGTCATGGTAGTGTTGGGTGATGGTTGGACTTGATGATCTTAGAAGTCTTTTCCAGCCTCAGTGATTCTATCCTATAGTTTATGCGCTATTTACATAAACTTGGAAAGTAATCTTCTATCTCACTGCTTGGGTGATTCAATAGAGGGATCACACCCTTCATCTGGTACTTTGAGATAGCTAAAAATAAATCTGAAATAAACTATAGGTAGACCAGTGGAAAGCTCATTATAACCATTCAGGTTTAATAACTTGTATAACAAATTTATATAAAACATTTTAAAAAAATAATAAACTAGATAAATCTTGGGTCCTGACAAGATAGTATTTTATCTTTCTTTTTTTTAAATCATTTATCAGCTTGGAAAGTTGGTATCTCTCCCCAGCACAAATACCCTTTCCTGAACTCAGCAAATTCAAGGGGGGTGTGTGTGTGTGTGTGTGTGTGTGTGTGAAATCACTTCTTTGTAAAATCTTCCTGCATTATTTCCCATATGGAATGTTTTATATATTGTACATTCTGATCTACCTGTCTGATAGCAGTAGGCTATTTTGAGGAATGAAGTTAATTTTGTTTCCTCACACATAGTTTTGCTATTTCTGAAGCAAATGCCAGCTGCTTTATCAAAACCCACGTTCTCATTTCTTTTTCCCATTTCTTAAATTGGCTGAATTAGCTGAGTTTGAAATTGGTTTAATATATTATTTGCATTTAAGATGTGCTCTAGAAAGAAAGAGTATGATAATTTTTCAGTCTGTGCGATTTTTATATTTGAGGGTTTTTTAGTGTACCCTGCTTCCAGCCATTCACCAAATGATTTAAAACAAAAACAATATTGTCATTCAGCTTCAGTAAGTATCTATTAGTGGTTCTGGAATCGTGTCAGCTTTTTGAACCATGAAATTTTGCTAGGAATCTAATTATTGATTTTTGTCTTCCATATTGAGGAGACTGGAAGCCAGGAGGATGGGATGGTGTTGGAGAGGCCTATGTGCTAAAACAAATAGGAGAGTCGCTTGAATTGCAAAACTATTCAGTCGGGGAAAAATAAAATAAAATATTATTTAGGAAAGCAATTATAATTTTTTTCAGTTGTACTGTTCGGTTAAGGTCTTGGGAAGAAAAACATATGTATCTTAGTTGAACTGTGCTTCTTGGAGCCAGATTTCAGAATTATATATATAAAAAAGTAAATATTTAATAAAAACAGAATTATGTGTGTAATTTAAAGATTGATTTATTTCCATATGTGAAAGTTTGGTTTGTTTTGCAAAAATGAGTACTTGGAATGGGGGCTGTAAGTTCAGCATCCAGTGTCTTACTCAGGCTAGGAGGGACTGCCATTAGTTAGCCTCTCTTAGCACGTACCCTGATGAATATTTAACCACTAGCACAAAACTATAGACTTGCAATGGGAGAGCTAAAAGAGTAGTAAAGTGTAAAGCTAAAGGGCAGTACATCCAGAATACAGAAGGTAAACCATTCAGTGCTTACTGCTAACAGATACTTTTCACTTAACAGGATGCAGTGATTTCTGTTTCACAGATTGAGGAGGGCAGGGTTACACGTGTGCTTATGTCTGGTTGCATCTCCACAGTGCAGGCAGGGTTTACTTATGGAGCCATTGTACCCAGAAAGCAGATGTACCTAAGGAAAGTAGAAGTGACATCTTGCCATTCAGGAATATTTGTTTCCTGTGGGGCCGTTGCTTTTTCATTCCTCTTTGAGCTGAAGAAACTTTGCAAAGGTTTTTGGAGCAGGAGTGATGTGGTTCTCTTAGAAAAGGTTATTGCTTATTCTTCATCTCTCAAGACTTTAGGTTTGTTCTCCATTCTCAGCTGTCTCCAGCAGAAAATTCTGAGGTTGCCAAGAACCTTCTTCTGTAGTAGCACGTGTGGTATGTTGAAACTGATGGCTTGTTTTTGCAACTGTCTTCATTAATGTTCTGAAAAGAAATCAAGGTTGAAGTGAAGAGGAATTTTAAAAAGGCAAGGCTTTTGTAGGAGCTGGGTTCTTTTTGGCTGCAAAAAATGTGCTTGCCATTTCAAAGAGGATGGCTTTTCAGTATCTTTAGTTTTGGAGTAAGGGTTTACAGATGGGAAACCTCTGAAATAATTTGTAAAAGTTCTATTATTTTGAATAACAGAAGTTGATGCTTAGGTTCTACTATAGTAATACAAAAATAGTTAGCACATTAGTAATTAATGTTTTCTTAGCATTTTGAAATGTAGAGCACAAGTTCTACATTAGAAGAGTGGTTACTCTTTAACCCAAAGGAGATGCCTTATCTGAATGAGATACTATTATTCTCTTGCATTTTTAGAAGACTGGTCATAGCAAGTTTCATATCTGAAGCTGTTTAGAATTGCTGAGTAGAATTGTGAACTTTCAGTGTGAGAAAGCTTTTATGTGGGTCTATGACTTATTTTTAGTGAAGTATTTTCAAAATATACAAATGACTGCAGATAGGAAGGTATTTCTAGCTCTTTCTCTTACTATCTTTCAATGGTAGATGTTAATGTCCTTTACAGTATCCCTCGAAGTCAATCAGCTGGAACCTATTTCCCTTATGCCAATCTGAAGTTATAGATAATACTTGTAATTGGCCCAAATTAAAACCCACTGATAAACTGCATACATTATTCCCACCTGTAGGTTTGTACAGTGTGGTTATTAATTTACATAACATGCAAGGTTTTACATGAAATGAAAACATGGCATATATCAAATATTAGGAAATCTAACATGGAAAAACTTTGAACTGAGATTTGAGTGTTGCCATAGTAGACAAGAAAACTGTTTTCTTTTGCTGTAAAGGAACTGTTTGCTTATAATTGTTTAGCTGAATGTCAAAATTATTTATTAAAAGGTTCTGATAGCTCCTGGGGCAGGAGGCAATTGCATCTAGATTTCCACAAGGTAATGCTGTCCAGAATGTTTGAGTCACGCAGTAAGCCAGGAGAGGAGTTCTGAAACCGCTTTCTTAAAAAGCTGGTGATCAGTAATCTTGAGGGAACAAAGAGAATGAGGGTTTGAATCCAAATGAAACAGAAGAAAAACTTGTGTGTGCATTTGTCACAGTCCCCCAAATCCTTTCCTCAGCTAACATAAGAGTGCAAATCTTGCATAAAAAAGGCTTGTGGGTTGCATGGATGGGAAGCGTCTTGACATCTGACTCATTGTGCAGAGAATGAGATTTGCTCTTAAGATTAAGAACAGTTTTAAATCTGACTTTGTTAGGGGTGTGAGCATCTTCTGGATTTTCTGTTACTATCTCTTTGTAACCGTTGGGATTTGAGATATTTTTCATTAGAATATTGCGAGTAAATACCTTATTTTGGCTTGTATCCAGCATGTTTTCAGATCGGACAATATGTTTTCTTTATGAGCAATCCTGATGCAACAGTCCTTAAAGCAAAAATACAGCCCTGCTCCTGCAGTGTTTGCCCTTGCAGTGCTGTTGTGCAGTGAGATAAAACCAGAGCTGCACAAAGTTGCTGGTGACAGTGGTGGAGCTGCTAAGCAGAGTTCTCTGTGGAACAAAAGATTCTGGTGGTTGCTGTTAGGAAAACTGGTAGGCATTGAGGAAGGTATGTTTGTTCTTTTGATATGAACATCTCTTTTTAAGACATGGATAGGTACTTGGAAAATTTATACTCCAGGACATGACTATGTCTAATAATTTTTCTAATATATGTGTAGGTATATGGGGAAGATAATAGCATGGTGATAGGTAAACGGTGTTTAGAACTAAACATTTTTTATTTAGTCCATTTTCCCCCTTTTTTCTATTCATTCAGCTGTCTTTTGTAAACTACAAATTGGGGTTTTTGTACTAGGACTGCCACAGTCTTACTCTCCTTCCTCACCAAAAGGCACTTTAGTTGATTTCTAAGGAAGAACCCAGTTCTACAAGAAAATGTGAAATTGAATATTGAATTCAAATTTTCTTTGGGAAAAAGTTAAAAGTTTCTGTTCTTATAGAACATATTACAAGGAGTACCCATAAAAGTAAAATCATGGTAGGTGCCAGAAATATATTGCCTAGAATAATCTTGGTCAAAACCAGTAAGGCTTCTTTGGATTCCTTTCTGTTTATAATTTCAAAAGATAATGTGGAGAATATATCCTTCATTAGAGAAAAAAATTAAATAATCCTACACAACCTAAAGTAGATCCATTTCCATCAAGTATTACTGAATCTAGGGACCTTATTCAGCTTTTAATTATGCATTTAAAAACTGTGTTAAATGTTGTAGAGGTTATAAACTTCATGTCAAATTTAGCAAGAACCTGGACTGAACATCGTGTTAGAATGCAATAATCAAATTTTGCCTTTCCTACAGGGAACTTAATCAATTCTGTAAAAATGTGCTATGTATTTCTTTATAAAATAATTCCTTTTCGTGAGCAATAAGCCTTCTTTACCATCCCAGGAGTACAATGGATAAAAAGAAACTAGTTTTGCTGCCAAGTTTTCTATAATTTGTCATTTCAGCATATCATTTTGTCTGAAAGCAGAATTTATTTATCTTCTCTGATACAGGCAAGTATTATTTCTTTCCACAAATGGCAAATGGAGGAGTAGAGAATTAAAGTTCATCTGGTTAAAAGTGGCATGTTATTGTGATGTCTGCTTTGAGGTTTCCTAATTTTCTAAATTCTTCGTATTAATAGCTGATTTAATTTCTTCAGTGGTGGCTGAAGCCGTTGGAAGTGCGTGGCCATTTGGGACTGGTTTACAGGGGTGCCCGTGTCCGGTACACATGGAAAAGAGACTTGGCCCAGTGATTCACAGCAGGTTGAGGGCAAGGCTAGAAACAAATGCTCCAAGGAAGCAAATTCTTCTCTGATCCAGTAAAGCTCTTCTGCACTATTGAAGTGTTATTGATTCACTTTTAGAAGCTTACCCTTTTAGACAAAAAATAAAGAAGCTAATGGAAGAGACACTTAAGAGCCAAATGTTGATTGCAGTCTGCAGTGTAAGCATATGAATTTTATCCCAGGAGTTTCTTTTGAAGAAGGGTAGACAAAGAAGAATTTTTCTGCATAGTTCTGTCTTCTAAGCAGACAGCAGGGATTTTGTGGCAGTCTGCCCAACTTAACTACAGCAAATTTTTATGCCTATCTTTAGGTAGGGTTGGAATTACTGGGTGTATAATTTGACTAAAGGGCAGTAGTCTTCAGATTTTAATGAAAGAATAAATCAGAATAGGGAGGCAAACAAAAGTGGCATGAAATTCAGTATTGACAAGTAGATTTTGCTAAGGCTAAACTTAAGTAGACTGGATTTTCTTTTTTCCTGCAAAGTAAATCTAGATTTCATTTGGCTCATGTTCAGTCAAACAAGTAGTAACCATAGTCCATGGGAACTTAGGTAAATTGTTCGAGTTTAGACCACTGCCACTTATCCTACAGAACCCCTTGGTTACAGTGTCTTTATAGTGGTTAAATACAAAAAAAAAAAAGTTTGTGATGACTGAATGTTTTTGTTAAATTTACCTTCTTCTGTAGAAAGCTATTTAAACACAAAACAAATAGAACAGACTTATTGGAACATTAAGAGAATATTCTTCTAGTTCTGCCTAATAATAGTAATTTCATTGGCACGGTAGTAGCTGGGAAACATCACTGATACAGGCCAGAACAGTACAGAAAGAAAGTGAGTCTTCCTGGACTGACATAAAAGGTTAAGGTGCTACAATGCACAATGCAGGTTTATGTATTTGATACCTAGAAAAAATTTTGTCTATCAGCTGAAAATGGCAGAGGAGAGTGACTTTTCAGAGTGAGTACGTGTTGATTGTGACATAGCTGTAGACTGTCAATGAGAATGTGGCTAAGAAAAAAACACTTAAGTACTTAGTTTGTCCTAATTTTTTTTTTAAAAGCCTTCGGAAATAGTCTGTGCTGCAGGTCACCACTGTTTTTGTTTGAGTCTTGGAAGGAAGAAAGCCCATCTCCAAATCCAAAATCAGACAGTTGGCAGTTACACTGAGTATGGTGGTCAAATCCTGCTGGATCAGTATTTCCAAGTTCCTTTCCAGGTTTCCTTTAGAAGAGATAGTCTATGGGACAGGCATCAGTGTAAGCAAATGCCAGACAATGAGATGCAGAAGACTTCGAGTAATTGGCAGTTGGAATAACTTTTGTCAGGACTCTCAAGAAAAGCATAGATTATCTCCACTGAAAGCCTGGTCCTTCCTCAGCAGCTCTAAGAGCCACACTGAGGATGAAGGAGGAATTTTCATTTCTTCAGGCATCTACTGTTGTTGAAATAACTGTTCGCTGTCTGTTCTGGGAAGGAAACTGCACCAGATTCTGCAGACTGGCCAATTGATCCCCTGCTGATGGGTGAGATTGTTTGGATTGTGTTGTAAAACGATCAAACTAGTTGATACAAATTGCTGTAGACTCAGAAATGACAAATGACTTCAAGTCTTCCTGTGCTAATAATGCAGTAAGAAGGAAGGGTCAGGGATGTGGTTCAGCTATCATCTAAACCCAAAGGTTTATGCAGCACCTGAGTATAGTCAGCTTTTTACTAGTTGTTTTCCTGCTTCCCCTTTCTAGTAGGGAGACTGGCAGGGTCTTTGACAATGTGGTTATGTGACTGTTCACTTTTTCACTGGGATAGAAGAGGAGGTTTCAGAGCAAAATCCACCAGCGTTTCCCTTCAAGAATCATTTTGAGTTTCTTGGTAGCAGAAGTGAAAAGTTTAATTGTTTGTTAAAAACAAATCGTTTAGTCCATGTTGATAAGAGGAATTTAAGAGTACTTATACCTGCATTTAAGTTAGAAAACTGTTTCATCTGGGATTTCTAGGGATGCAATCAAAATTGGATGTTAAAAGGGACTGGTGACTGTTAAAATGGACTATGATGAACTTTTTCTGTATAGTGTTTATATGCTCCTGAGCAACTATTTAAAACATCAGAAATATTTGTGATTAAGACAACAACTCTTAGTGGTGGTGCTATGTTTGCCATTCTAAAAAGAAGTGATAATGTGAGTCCCTATACAGAGTAGAAATCTATATGTTCTCTTTCTTGAATTTTTTTGTTTGGAGAACAGACCTCTGGAGTGTCAGCACTATGCATTATGAAACTTAAAATCTATAATTTGTCTCCCACAGAAGACGTCAATTTATTTCAAATTGGAAAACAAAATATTAAAAAAATAATAGTTTGTATTGTCTGTGTGAGCAGAGTCTTAGGGTTGCAACAATATTGTTTGTTCACAAATCTAATATACATACCTATTACATTTGTGTCATAATGTTTCTGTCAAATGGTATTGATTTCTTGGAGAGATCAGCCTGGTAGTAGCAGCCCAGTCTCCATTTGTTAGCAGATTTTTAAAGCTGCTAGCAAGAACATATACTTCATAGAACCCAAGGGAATGTACACAGAATAGCTCCTCATCCTGTGATAAGCTACTAATGCTTGTTAAGGTCCTGTTAGGGAGGAGTTGAGAGAGGTAGGATGTCTTAGAGATTGGAGATCCAAAGGAAAGGTCCTGGCTGATGGCAGGGCTGCCAGTGCTTTACCTTGATGAGGAAGTGTGCAGCCTGTTACCTGCTACACGCTCTGCTAGAAACGTCAATTATGAGAGTGAGCTGTAGCGTGTTTCTGGCCATTATGCACTTAGGAGAGCACAGTGGCAGGCAGAGACTGATCTGTGCTCGGTTTTTATGTGTGGCTTTTGAATCACAGATCAGTGAATAAAGTCTGTAGTCCAAGAAAAGCAGAAGAACACTCCCCAGGCTGGAAACGGCTCATTTTCTGTTGCACCATGGCAAAAGGATGGCATTACTAAGAGTTCTTATGTGCTGTTCTAAAGTGAATCTTGTCTGCAGTGTAGATCCCAGATAATTTTATGGGACAGTTTATACTGTGATTATTTATTGTCTGTGTTGCAGCAGCACCTAGTGGTTCAATTTAAGATCAGGAATGAACATGGCACATGATCTCTGCTGGAAGAGCTTACATTGAAAACAGATAGGATGGGAGGAGTAGGGTGCAAGAAGCCAAGGCAGGGAGCAGAGAGATGACTTGTTAGTCACTACAGGAGAGCTGAGGTACAGCCAGCAAAGGAGACCTATGGCTCCATAAAGGGTCTAACTTTCTTTTTATGTAGGAATATACTCTTTCCTAACAGCAGCTCTTGGTAGCTCGCTGCCTTTGGAAAATCGATTTCTTGAATATGAACATGGCTGTTTACTTCTAATCTTGGTTAGGAGTCTGTAATCCTTATGCTTGGGTTGGCTTTGAATGAATACTGCAGCCCAGATACCTGTTGCCAAATGTTACCCTTTGAAATGCAGAGCATGGCATTAGGATTGCTCTGTGCATCCCGATGTGTGATGCTTCTCTCACTTGGCTTCACAGTTGTATCTTGCAGATTAGTATTCAAACAGCATTGTCTTCCTGGAAGGGGATCTGGAAAGAGAGTAGTTGAAATGCCCAAGCATGTGAAGGACAAAAAAAGTGGTCAGGAGTAGTCGGAATGGATTCAACAAGAGGGAAGTCATGCTTGACCAGTGATAAACTTCTGTGATGAAATGACTGGATTGAAAACTGGTAGAACAGCCAGTGACCTGTGGCACAAAGTCTAGTTAGAGGCCAGTAACTAGCGATGTATCCCAGGGGTCAGTAATTGGCACAGTCCTGTTTAGCATCTTCATCAGTGATCTGGAAGATGGGGCAGAGTGTACACTCAGCAAGTTTGGGGATGACTCAAAACTGGGAGAAGTGGCTGGTACACCAAAGGGTTGTGCTGCCATCCAGAGAGGCCTTGACTGGAGAAAGGGGCACACAGAAACCTCAGGAAGGGAAAGTGCAAAGTCCTGTGTCTGGACAGGAACAACCCCAGGCACCTGGACATGCTTGGCCTGATGGACACCAAGTTGAAATGAGCCACTAGTGCACCCTTGTGACAAAGAAGGCTAATGGTACCTCATCTGTATTGGGCAAAGTATTGCCAGCAGGTTGATCCTTCTCCTGTACTCAGTGCTGGTGTGCAGTTTCCAGTTCCAGGCTTCTTGGTAGAAGAGAGACATGAACATACTGGAGAAAATCCAACAAAGAGCCACAAAGCTGACTGCAGGACTGCAACATCCCTTACGTGAGGGAGGGCTGAGAGAGCTGCATAACCTGCAGAATATATTTATATCTATTTATCTCTCTATTTGAAGGGACTGTGCAAAGAAGTCCAAGCCAGTCTTTATTAAATGGTGCCAGATGATGAGATGAGAGGCAATTTGTACAAACTGGAACACAGGAAGTTCCCTCTGAACCTAAGGAGACACATCATTTACTGAGGGTGACTGAGCACTGGCACAGGTTGCCCAGGGCTAGGTTGTGGAGTCTCCCATCTTATAGACAATCAAAAGCCATCTGGATGTGGTCCTGGGCAACTGACTCTAGGTGGCACTGCTTGAGGACAAGGTTTGGGCTAGAAGACCTCGAGAGGTCTCTTCCAGCCTCAGACATTCTGTGGATCTGTGATATAATACGACCATGGCTTTTTATTTTTATAAGCTATAATTCTTGTTTATTCAGATAGGAATTTTTTACAACAGTGTTTTTAATCCTATGGAAATCTATATGGCTTTTAGAGATTTTGGATCAAAGCCTTGTTCTTACTGCTATTTAAAAAAACAAAAACAAAACAAACTTCCAAGAAAAATGTTAGCAGACTTCGGTCATGATTCATTGGTCTTGGTGTTTAGGTGCTTAGAAAACAGAATAGAAAATGTTATAAGAAAATTACTTTAGAGAAGTGGTATGGCAGATGACTAGCACTTAACCATGGAGTGATTAGAAGAATATTTAAATTAGTTTCTGTTAAAAAAAAAAAAGAAAAGGAAAAATAAATTTTAGAAGATTTAAAGGTGTTTGGAGCTACTTTAGATATACTTGGTGAGTTAATTGCTTAGACTTACAGATTTCAGCTGTGTCAAGCAATTAAGGAGAAGAAATTAAGGACAGAATCAGGGAGTCTGTACTTGTTACACAAACCTGGTATTCCTGAAGCTTCTTTCTGCCAGTTCTCTGAGGGTCTTGGACAGTTGTTTTGCTTTGTGAAAAACTTATGTTTAAAACATCATTCACTATGTAGAATAATAACAATGCTTGTGTAACACTCAACCTATTAAATTTGCAAAGAACAGCAGAGAAAAATAAGATATGAACGAATTTGCATTTCCAGTCTCACAGCAAGGACTGTATTTTAAGTTCTGCACGTTCTTCGACAAATGTCCTCACTGAAGGAAACAGAGTGGCCTTTCTGTTGAAATACCCATTTTTGTGTGGGTGAGATATAACAAGACGGCTGCTGACAGAGCCCCAGTGATTTCATTAATAAAGCCGTAGTAGCGTAATAAAAAGAATGACTTAGAAGCTAAGAATGACAGAAGTTGAACTGGAACATGAAAGACAATATAAAACTCTCACTTTCTGCTTACATTCCTCTTGTCAAGCTTCCTACTTGCTTGTTTGTCAGCTTTTTTCACACTCAATTTTGTGTTCTGCAGCATTGGTGCATGGCACAACCTAGAGGAATTCATCTGGTGGTTCTTTCCCTCCAGCCATCACCCTTTTAGCTTGTCACATTCACAGCTTACAGGTCAATTTTTGCCATGATACCACTAGTGCACGTAGTTTTGTTTAACTCTTAATCATGTTTTCCTTGACTTCTGTCTACCTGGCAGTCCTTGGGGCATGGGCCATCCCTGCTTGAACGTCTGGAACATGCTGTAGCACATTGTGGCTACTACCATGTACACAAAATAATCTGTGGCAAAGAAAGACAGATGAGTTACTGTCTGCAAGATGTTAACGTTGTTGGTTAATCCCATTAAACTGTAGAAACATTTTGTATTCTGAGGTCAGGAAGAAGCTCTCATTTTTACTTTCCTAATATAGCTCTCACAAGTGTATGCTCTCTTCTGGGATGATTACTAGACATGGAATACATGTTTGAAATAATTTTTCTTTCTTGTTATTTCTTGCAGAATCACTGCCATGTATAATGAAGTAGGCTTTGTGGTAAGAGACAGATGTATGCAGTAATACATTTATATATCTTGCTTTTGAAGACATTTTTTTCAAAATATTGAAAATATTACACAACAGGCTCTTTTTTTTTTTTTTTTTTTTTTTTTTTTTTTTGTACCCTGGTGTAAATCAGAAAGAAAGCTTGTCAGGGCATGGAAAAATTTAATTTCATCAAAATCCAGTTTGTATAATGCAAGCACTGTTCCACTGAGTACTCAGAAAACTGCATTGCATGAATTCATAGGGATGTATATGAGCTTATGAGTAAAGGACTTGCCATGGCAATTATCTACTGCTGCCATTAAAACAAAGAAATGTTCTGTTGCTCTTGCACTCCCTTCCTCTGTAATATGAATATTTGTATTGCTCAAATGTTTAGGATATACCTGAAGTTATGCAGTATCCTACAACAGGAACTGGAAAAGCTATATGTTGGAGTTAATTTTTTTTCTGTCATGTACTTCTGCATTTGGCTCCCATTCTAATACAATCTTTGTCAACCTGTTAAAATTTTTAAGACTCTGGTATGAAAGTGTTGTCTTTCTATGAATTATCTTTTTTCATTAAATCTGAGTTTAATATGTGGAATCATTACATGCCTAGTTGTGGACAAGGTTATGAGAAGCAGGAATACGTCTTAACACCACTAAACAGTGCACATAAAGTCAGTTGTTGTCATGACTGAAAATAATTCTTATCTCCAGATTACATAGGAATTCTATAAATCAAACTCTACTTCTTGCTTTTTCTCTCATTCCTACAGAGGATTTAATTTGTGCCAGTCCTTACAAACACTCTGCTAGGAACAGCATCCGTTTTAAATAATAAAGATGTATTGCAGATTCTGAAATTGGAAAGAATTCAGTATTGCAAGCAATGTTTCAAATTGGTGAATTAGAACCATGTGCTTCCTATAAATTGTATTTACAATAAAGCTGGAATAAATAAATTTCATTGAGAGGTAACCATGTTTTTATTAGTTTGATTTGTAGACTGCTTGTTTTTAACCCTTGCTATCTGAGTAACTTTATCAGATAGTTGAAGCCTATAGTTACATCATACTATCTTCAACAACTGTTACTCTTCAGCCTACTTCTTAATAACTTATCTGGTAATCTTAATAACTTTTAGGGAGTTTGTATCAGTAATAAAAAGATTTTAATTAATTAAATGTGTCTGTTCTCTTTTCAAAGACAAAATTGAGGTAGACTGTTAGAAGCATGTGAATATACAGTCTGAGGGCTGAAAATGCAAACATTTTCGTTATGAAATACTGTGGTGAAAGCTAATAAAGCTGCACATATATTTTCTTCACATTGTGTTTGTTGTAGAGACATTGATTTCACCGTATTTTGGAGGTGATGCTATGTGGGCCAGAATCTCAGTCTGATAAGTTGCTTTTCTGATTGGTTAATTGTTGAAACTTATATGAAGAGACAGAAAACAGTAAGATAAATGCTGAATAATTTTAACTTAAATGAGCATAACAAGCTTATTAAATATTGCATTGATTTAGTTGTTTTTCTGATTGTGTTACCTGATGTCTAGTGGTAAATGTAGTATTATACTCAGCACAATAAACTGTTGAAATACAGGAATTTCCATCTTTAACTACCTATGTCTGGAGTTATGTTAATATAGGTGAATTTGTAAAGTTGCAGTATTTCTGTATAATAATATTTTCAGTATTATGAAAATATAAAAATGTATAATATTTGAATAATATAATATAATAAATAAAAATATTATATATTTTTTGTATTATGAAGAAAAAAATTGAAATATAGAGCCCAAGGGGCTCAAATCCCGAGGAAATAAAAGTATTTGTAATTAAAAAAAATAAATACTGTCTCAGGTGGATGCAAACTGCACAAGCCATATCCTGGGCATTGCTCTGCACCAGGTTTTACATGGAGACTGTCGATGCAGTCGGAATCCTTTTTTCCTGTTAATTTATCCACTATTCTATTCTGCTTGTACTTCCACTTTTGAACCTATCGTATGTTATTTTAGTCACGCCTTAAGAAAAATTAGGTGTTGTTACCGTTATTTCAGGCTTTGCCTGAGTGCTCCTGAGCTGTTGTGTCCCTCAGGATTTCCAGCTGAGGACAATACCTGCTGCTGGGGCTGGAGCAGACTGACCGGCCGCGCAGCACTGCGACTGGGGATGGAGAACACAGTGCTTGTAACCTAATCAGAGACTGGGAACCTCCCCCCCCCTTTTTTTCCTGCCAAGTTCTGAGAAATAAAGACGTAAAATTGAGAGATATAATGCAGAGGTGCAGCTAGTTCATTTCTAGAGCACTGGTGAAGGTGTGTTTGTGTGTGTGCATCTTTATTCCCTGCTGACCCATCTTAAATATCAATCTGTAATACTGGGGTTTGTGAGTCGTCTTAAAGACTGGAATGGAGCAGTTACCACTGACTTCAGTGGGGTGGTTTGTAAGTATTGTCATTCATACATGGTATGAGTGAAAAAAAACAACTCTAATGTTATTTTATGAGGAAGAGCTTTTGAAAGGAGAGTTTTCTCTTCAAAAACAGCCTCTGATGTTGTTTCACCCACTTTGTACTTCTTTCTCCTGCTTCTCCTCTATCTCCCTCTCTTCTTACTGGAATGGTTTTTTAGGAACTGGCTTACCATCACTGTTTTACCTTTCGATTTTTTTATTTTACCCCTTTACCAACATAAAAGATGTATAACTATTGATTATTTTTCTGGAAATTGTATTCCAGTGCCTTTCTTGGCACAGGTTGGAACCCTAGTTTCGTTACAGATTT
Source organism: Merops nubicus (assembly GCF_000691845.1). Lineage (NCBI taxonomy): Eukaryota > Metazoa > Chordata > Aves > Coraciiformes > Meropidae > Merops > Merops nubicus. The sequence goes on from NW_008599003.1 coordinate 62,017, forward strand.
TACTTCTGCCAGGTTTGAACGTGCAGTGTTAGTGTTAACATCTTTGATTTTTCAAGAGCCTGTAAATCCTGAAACTCTAATCTGAGATGTGACCTTTACTTTTACAACTGCTGCTCTACTGAAATTATTTGTCTTTTGCGATGTACTCTAATTTTCTGTTATAATTAAACAAAGGTGCTGATTATTCTTTTCCACCAATATTTTAGATTTTTTTTTTGCTGTAATGATAGGTGATTCAGGTTGTCTGATGAACATCCTTAAGTTAAGAAAACAAAATTTATTTGCAATCACCAAGTGTCTCCAAGTAGTTGCAGAGGATTGAGTAAACAACTTGATTTTAGGGTTTAATGTATCTTTCAGATTACTCTCAATTTTGTTTACATTTCATACTGAGAGTAGCTGTTTGCAACATGTGGCTTTATGGGGGAAGAACAGAGTACCTGTCGGAATTAATTCTGGCTGTGAAGTGTTACAGTGCTGTCTTGGATTTACCCTTTTATTATTCATAGTCTGTGTCTTGGCAGAATGTATAGTTTTCACTGATTGTTTAGTAATGTGATAATTAGATGCAAGTCCAAAGTCAACAGCTGAACATCATTGCAAGGCTCTCTTAGCAAAACACAGTTTTAGTGTAATTTTTTTTAAGTTAAATGTTCATTACAATCATATTAGAGTGATTGTATTAAGTGCTGTTTCTGACTTCGTTATATTCATCAGTAGAATTTTAGAAAGCTATTTTTTTTCCATAATACAGGAGAATCCTGCCAATGAGATATTTAACTGTGTATTTATATTAAACAGCATAGCTTATATAAACACTGTATCTATATAGCACACCTAAAATTATATTTATAGTTGTATATAAGGTTGGCAGTACAAAAATTGAGTGCGGGGGTAGGGGGGGAAGTATTGAAAGAGATTATATGTAGGCCATGTAGTACAGCTGTTTTTCTTTTTGTTCACTTTTTGCATTAGTTCGGTACCAGGGGCAGGAGGGGGACAGTTGTTTCTGGATCTCAGTAAGGAAGGCTGGCCAATGAACAGCATTGTAATAAGAATAAGAAGAGGTATATGGATAGTGATTAAACCTTTTGTCCCTTCAGAGGCTGGGAACCCCATGTTCCTGCAGCATAGGTGGACCCCAGGTGGGTTTTCCAACAGCATGTTGTGCAGATGCTGCCTGTGGAGAGGTTCCTCTTCCCTCCCGCGGTGCCTTTTATTTTGTGTAACAAACAGTTATTTCTCCTGAGAGCCTGGGGTGACTTCTCTGTCATGCACCCACTGGTGCCACCTGAGGCCTGCCAGCAGGTTCCCTGGCAGCATTATTCGTGCTGACATAGGGGCTTCTCAAGCCTTAAACAAGCACAAGGCCTAACAGAGTGTGCCGGGCCAGATCCTGAAATCTTCCTGATGTCCTCCACAAGGCTCCCAACGTGGCATTTCCCTTGGCATGGGCAAGAAGATGATCTGTTCTGTGGGGTTTATGAGGGCAGTATGTACTGGGAAAAGGCCTAGTGGTAGTTTTCCAAGGGTAAATCTTGGTACAAGTAGCCAACTTGAATGTGTTTTGAGATTTTAATTTTAAAGTGGATTAAACATTTGTTGAGAAGAGGATGAAAAGCCTCTGTTGGCCCTTCAGTGTTAGCTTTGCCTTGGTGCTACTCGGATACAGCTGCAAACAGATGCAGTAACTTAAGGCCTGTCTGCCAGGTATACATATTATTTTTAATCTTATACAGATTTGGATAAATCTTCTCTGCAACATTGACAACTTAATGTGAAACAGAGTACCAGATCATGGGCCGCATGGTGTGGCTCACTGTTTTACTTTAGTATCTGATCCTTAGAGCTGTCTGGAGGCATCTAGCTTAAGCATAGTTGTGCTGCATTCATTACATGTGCATTCTTCCAGGCAAACAGTAACTGAAAAAAGTGTTTCCTATCTTGTCTTTTCTAGACTGTTTTTGAGAACTTGTGCTTCTGAAAGCTCTGGTGAATTTAAACTCCTAGTGAAATGTGACTGCTTCTGCTCTTCAAGCAATACCAGGGGCAATATTTCAATCCTTGCAAAATTAGTTTATTAAAGATATTTCTGAAACATACTTACAAAACCTAAGCCACTACTATGCTATTTGTTTTTCTTCTGTTACAAACCTATTTCATGTTGTAGCACTAATGTCTGGTTTTCCTCCTCATTCTTTACCTCACGTTTTTAGAAAACAGCCAGTTCATTCTCATGGACATCAGAATATAGAAAACGGCAGCAGGTTAAAAGTGCATAAAAAGTGGTGATAGAAAAGCTGACAGGTCAAAAACTTTTGAGAGCCTGAATCTGGAACAGAGGTAGTGGTGATTGAAGTCCATATACAGAACTCAGTAAGCACTCGAGATTGGAAGTATTAAAATTTATTATTGGTGATTTCTGTTCTGTTGTCTCCCATTAGTGGGGTCTAGCATATCCTATTAGTAAGAAGACTGCTCAGTCCTGGCAACCAGTTATTCTTTATCTTTCTGTTAAATAACAAGATTGCACTAATAGTACCGGGGCAAGCTAGACTTGAAACATTAAAGTTGGCTTTAAAGCACTTTAATAATGCAGTGAAGGTTGTGAGGGACAGCTGTTCTTTTCTATCTATTCTCTGTACGAGTCTCCAAATAAAATTCAGGGCCTTAACAACTTGAAGGTGCTAACTTGTCCCCTGAAGTTTAGGGGTCATGTATGTGGTCAATAACTCATCCTTTGACACAGTGGAGTGCCTACCAGAAGGATAAAACCGTTTTGCACACACAGGCTTTTCTCTAGTGTTTATCCAAGGCTGTGAAGCAGAATCTCAAATGAGAGAGCAACAAAGATTCCTATCTCAGTTCTCTGTTTCAACTGGAAGGTATTTTTCTTTCTTTTGTAATGAGTGGTACAAGGAGCATGGCAGTCTTAAAATAGTTAAAACCACATAATGTCTGAGGAAAAAAAGGAAATGTAGATTGAGGAAGTATCTAAAACATGTCACTTAACTGACTTTTGGAAGGTAACTAGGTGTTAACAGTAATTGAGATGTTGTACAAAGAGGATTTCTTTTTTCCCAGCTTAGAATTTGTACTCACTCATCTTTTCTCCTTCTGTCTAAAGAAGTGTTTTAATGATTCAGGCTTCCAGGATGTCTGGCTTCACAGCGTGCTGCAATCACCTGGCCTTTGGTCTTTCCTATGGCATGAAGAGCAAAGGAACACAAGCATAGGGCAAAGCCACTGCTCAAAAGGGCACTTTCTGAGCGTGGAGGGGCTCAGCTATAAAATACTCTCCTCTGAAGAGATAGAATCAGACTAGCAAATCTTTTAAAAGAGTATCTCAAATTCTTCCTGTGCAGCAGGGTGTACACCCTTTTGTTATACCTTAGATTATAAAGATGTTAAAATATTTTAAATTCTTTTTGTTGTGAAGAAATGGTGCTTTGTGGCATTGCTGTTTAATTTGCTAACATTTCTCCAGGCAGAAAGACAGCATTTCTGCTCTTCACAGGACAGGGTGGTTTTGACTGCATCAACACAGATGTCCATTGTATTGCTTTATCACCTAGATTTTCATTGAATCATAGAACAATTTGGGTTGGAAGGGACTTCTAAAAGTCATCTAGTTCAATCTCTCTGCCATGGGCAGGGACATGTGCAACTAGGACAGGCCCTTAGCAGTTTCCAGTCAGCCAGGAGCCTGAGGTGGTATTGAGTTGGCCTGTCCTGGAGTTGGCCCTGCGTTGAGTTGGTGTGATCTCAAATTGTGCTGGCATTGAGTTGGCTCAGCGTCAAGTACACCCAAATTGTCCTCTGCTGGGCTGCTCTCAGTCCCTTCATTCCCTCTCCTTTAAAGACAATACCCTGCAGAGATTAGCAAATACATGACATTTGCCTTCATTTTGATGTGTTTTGTGTTTTCTGTGGAAACCTACTTTCAACACCCTAGACCACAAGGAGGGTTCTGGTTTCCCTTCTCTGAAGGTCCGTAAGCCCCAGATAGCTGATACATGGAGCATGTGTGACGAAGGACCTAGGAGAAGACAGCGATGCACTAAGAATGCACAAGTGTCTAGAATCAAAAATGATGCTGATGAAAGATACTGGGCATTGAGAGGGTGATGGGCACAACCATCACACCTTTGTTGTGATGGTGCAAGAGCAGACAGAAAACTGTATCAATTCTGAAGATTGCAGATTTGTTAAAATATTATCATGGTGGCTCACACTGGTGAAATATCTAGGCAATACCCTCTTCCCACCAGTAGATTGTGCAAGACAATGGAGAGAAAGGTACAGGTTGAGGCTTTAAAATCATCTGCCCCATGTGAAACCTGCATCTCAGTTTCTACTAGCTAAATATTATCCCAACTGAAGGATTTTTAAGTCTTCTGATACATTCTTAGAATCAGCTACAAGTTTTTAAGATTTCAGAGTTGCATACAAATACCTAAGCTCTTCTCAAATTTTGCTGTATTCCAGAACATCCCTGCAGAGGAGTTGTCTCGTTGCTCTACAGGCCACCTCACACATGATGATCTCATGGTGCGTCAGGGGGCAGAGGAGCTGGACGGGATGGCCCCCAGAGGTCCCATCCAGCCTCAGCCTTTATGTGGCTGAGCAGCATGAGCTGCTGCCAGTTACTCTGGCTGACACAGTTTTTAGGACATGTGTTGGTATAGAAGACACTGCTCATTAGTTCTCAATATCAACGTTTTGATTGCATGCATGGGAGTCAACAGACTGCTCTGCAGACCTTCTGTAATATAGTTAAAAGAAACTAATTTTTTCCTCCTTTCTCGTTTTGTCTTGAAGAGTTTGAAATCTGAACCATTCAATTTCTTTTCCAAATTAGTTCTTACCTATTCTGGAATGGAAGGTCTATGAAATCCCATGTAACCAGATAAGTTGGCTTTGCAACTGAGAGGGGAGGAAAAAAGAGAAAGAAACCCCCCACCATTTAAATGTCAGTAGTGCAGAATAATGCTTTTTGTCTTTCCATGAGATGCTGGGCTAAATTTGGACTTTCTCCCCTAGTTTTGGGGGGTACGGGTTTGAGGAAAATAAAGTAATTAAAAAAACCCCAGAAACCGAACTATAAAGATGTGCAGAGGAACCTAATCTTTTTAATACACCTAGATACTCCATAGAGGCAATCACCTTTGAAGCTAGGCAGAAAGTGTTCCTAAATACCTTAAAAATAAATCTTAATGCTTTAGTTAAAACTATCAACATAATCGCTACTAAGCAATTACTTAAATGCTGTCCATCCATCTCTTTGTGCCTGTCTGCCTTTTTCTTTTCTCTCAGGTTTCCTTCCAAGTACTGGTTTTTAACCTGCTGGTCAACTTCAGGTGAATTTTACAAAACTAGAGGCATTAAAGTTTGTAAGTCATTACAGAAAATTAGAGACATCCAAGATGGTAAGATAGAAAGCATGTGAAAATCAGTGATTGGAGAGAGGAGGGGCAAATTAGTGCCTTTACTCTAGGTAGGAAAAGAGAGGAGGCTCAAGCAACACACGTGTAGCCTTGAATCCCTATGAACACAGGATGAATCTGGTGTTACCTACTGTATCACACCACTTTTCAGTTTGCTAGTATGTTTGTAATTTAGTTGCAAATTAAGTAGTACATAGAACAATGCAAAACAATTAAGTGAACAGGAAACACTGAAACCCAAGAATTGTGTTGGCATAAATTATGAACATCGGTGTTGGTGTTAAAGTAATATATGATAATTTGGTAACGTATTAAAAAAAATGTCGGTACTAAAATGAGTATCATTCAGTTAAAATGTATCATGGATGATGAGGAAAGGTCTAAAATGAGAGACAAGCAGTGCTATTTTGGGAAGCGAACAGATGGCTACAGAAGAGGAGACCCAGAAATCAAGAACAATACAGGGAGTGAGAGAAGGGGGCCTGGAATGTGGTATAGCTGGAGAACTCCCGTTTCTTATTTTACTGCATACTCTTTCTGCAAGCCCAAGATACTACAATCTATAACGGAAAAGATATGAATCACATTTCCAGTTCTGCTAGTCACTTATAGAGCAGTTTTGGCTGTTTTTTCCCCTCTCTGTACACACAAACATATATATGCAACCTTTTAGGAAATCTCGCTACTTTGCAACTTCATACACTTGTAGAGATAATCAAAGCTCTGTGTGATGCAGAAGAAGGTTCTGAAGCCTACTTAATTTTTGAAAGATATCTTCTGAAACCATTGACAGCCTACAGCATATTACATACTCCACAGAGGAGAGTGTTTTTTTTTTTCTTATGATTCTGTTGGAAGTTTTCTAATTTAAAAAATGAACAGTAATGACATATTAAATAATCTAAAAGATCATGTTTTTGCACTGATACACTCTGCAGCTCCAGATCAGTGTGTAAAGGATTAAATTAGCACACTGTTAATAATTTAAAAATCAAACAGAAAGTATTAATGAGTGGGAACACATATACAGTCATGCTTTACCCATACTTTGAACTGATTGCATGTAAACCAGACCTCCTTCAAAAACCAGCCAGTGTGCTGAGGCAGTGCTATGACTGAGCTGAGCTGCCCAGGTCACCTCTAGAACTGAACTAACCATGTGAACACATCAGCTACGTAGACTGAGCTGTGGGCAAACCAACTCAGGTGTTTCTACAAATAAAAATCTAAATATACGCAGCACAAATATTCAGAATTAATCAGTACTTGTTTCATAGTCCTAAAATAACAAAGCACTCTATTTTTCCCATCCAGCAGTTTTCTGATGCCAGAGAAAATGGTGATGATGCCATGCTCTAGACACTTCTTGATGCTATGGTTAGCTGGAAAGCCAATACTATACAGGGCGAGTAGTTAAAAAGCTCTTACAGCAGGTACTGGTAGACAGTGGTGTGGGAGGTGGCTGTGCCCAGTGTCCCAGCTGATGCCCCTGAGCAGAAGGCAGCAGATAGCAGCTGCCAGGGGAGGCTCTTGTTGGAGAGACACTATCCTGAGAGCAAACTCAAAAATTCTGCCATGAAGCAGAGCTGCAAGAAAATGCTAAGCTGACAAGAGAGCTTCTGGCTTTTGCCACATATTTTGGGAGGGCTCCTCAGCCTTTAGGCTGAAAAGCAAGGTGATTGCACCATGCTGTCAAGCCATACACAAAACTGAACAGGTAGACTGAAGACAGGACCTCTAAGCTGGTGGTAATGGGAAATGAGAAGCCTCCAATTAAATTCTTGTAAACTGGTTTCATTTTTCTCCATAGATGTCTTTGAAATGCTTAAAATGTGAGGGAGAATATGTAGTAGACTATACAAAATGGGGAGGAAAACCAAATGTCAGGGAATGTTCAAGAAAAGAGTCACTCATTTTATTATCAAGACCCCCAATTACTTTTTCAGTAGAAAGTTCTGAAAAATGAAGGTGTCTTTGTGGTTGAAAGTCTTTCCAGTGGTGAGCAGTCCAGTCACTGAGGAATTCTCAACAATGCTGAATTTGCCATTCTATACAAGAGGTTTTGATCAGCAGTTATTTGAGATTTACCAACTAAGATGCTTCAGAAAAAAAATGTTATAGCATCACATTTGTGGCAAAGTACATTAAGGATATTCTCTTACATACTTTGAAGAAAGCACTACTATTTATACAGTCTTAATTTATGTGGCAGTTTACCATTCACCCGTTTTTAGGCAGTGCTTTTGCTGGAAGTTCTAAATGCAGTCAGGTCTTACAAATTATTTTATTAGGACATTCATAAGTTTTCAGCTTGCTGCTTCTTCTCCAAAATGTAACTAGAGGCTACTGATGTTAATGGCATCTAATGCTACTGGCTGCCTTCGCTCTGTTTTAGAAGCCAAGTTTTTACATTAAAACCACAGTAAGTAAAATTTTAAAATATTCAACAGAAGCCTTTTTAAAGAATCACAGAATAGTTTAGATTGGAAGGGGAGCTGTGAGGGCCAACTAGGCCAGTCCCCTGAACAAGTCTGATATGCTCAGCTTGGTCAGGGAGACCTCCAGAGCCTTGAACACCACCAAAGATGGAGAGTCCACAACCTCGCTGGGCAACCTTTTCCAGTATACGACTAAACCCAGTTTATTTCTGTATAAATAAAAATATTTATGACTATGTAGAACTGCAATATGTATTATATGCTTACATATAAAAATTTATACACATATATAACTTATGTATATATATATATATAAAACACAAATGTAAATCAAAAAAGGATAGAATACAAAGGTCTTTGGTCAAGTCATTTTTTTTTTTTTCAGAAATAATTGGGATTTCTTTGTTAATGTGAGGTGTAATTGCTATTTTAGAATTTCTGCAGTTAACAGTACGAAAAAATAATCCGCAGTGATGAGAAATATTGTCACTTGATGAACAAGAGGAGAAAGAGTAATTTACAAAAATTCAGCACAATTGATTCACAATACCTTTATGATTATTTAATATACTTATGTAAATACACAGAAGTCAAGAGTGGAATTCAGGAAAAGTGCATACCAAACATCCATACCATGCATACCTATATATTTTAAGACCCTTTTTTAAAAAACAAAAGAAACAAACCAACAAACAAAAAATCCCACAACCAAACAATTCACTTCAAGGATAGGAATTCCAGAATGAACTAGTGTCCTGGGTTCAGCTAGGAATGTTAGTTAACATTATTAGGAAGAATGATTATGATGATGATGAATATTAGTTAATGTCCACAAGAGGCTGCAGCTGGGTGGGGCCACAGCTGGGAGAAACAAGGAGCCAGCCAGTGGGGTATTTGATGCCCTGCTGATGTCATGCCATCTATGTAGGGAGAGAGGCTGGTCTGTGGGGGCAGTGTTTGGTTTTCTTGGGTGGCTTTAGCTTGCAGCTGGAGCAGAGAAAGCTGCTTCTTGGGTAAGTGGTTTAGAGTCACTTGCTTTATCTATTATTTCACTAGTATTATCATTATTACTGTTGTTTCTTCTCTCTTTGTGGTGTTCTGTTAAACTCTCCTTATCTTAATCCATGAGCTTTTTGTTCTCTTTTCTTCCTGATTCTCCTCCCCTAACACAGGGCAGGGAGGGGAGAAAGCTGTGGGCAGCAGCTGCTGGTGTTAGCTGCCAGCTGAGCTTAAACCATGACAACTAGTAAATTGTGTGAGATACATTGTTTCCCATCCACTCAACAGCCCATTAAAAAGAGAATTTATTAATATTGCAGATCTCTGATACGCTGTAAACAAAAAAAGAAAAAAAAAAAGTTGTTAAAGAAGGAAAGACCTCTCTGCCAAATTAAAATAACAGATATTAATTCCCATTTTTATAATCTTCAAATAGCCTGTTTAAAACCCACAGCTCAAAGGCTTTAGTAAGAATAAAAGTTACTCTGTAATGACAGATGAGGCACCAAAATTTTTAATGGCACTTGTCATTCTCACCTATTTTTTCTGGCCATTTGTGAAGCATGAGGATCACTCATGGGGCAGTAAATAATAACAATGATTGTCATCTCCCCCTCCTTATTGCTAACCGAGCAGGGAGGACGCAGAGTGAACAATGGAAACCTCTCTACAGCCTGCAGTGCCCAGGGCCGTGGCGCCAGCAGGCAGGCAGCAGAGCCGGCACGGGGGGGGGGGG
>NW_008599003.1:71667-82469 GCF_000691845.1 Merops nubicus
GCCAGGGGTGCTCCATCAAAGGGAGTCTCTCCGCCTTCTGCTGCTGCTCCCTCTGTCGCCTTTCCAGGACCGCTGCCTTGGCTGGGAGCCTTGAGCAGAAGCCGGTGAGGGAGGGAGAACCCTTGGCAGGATGCTCCCTGTTGCCATGTTACAAATGTGGCAACTGCTGGGTTTCTTTTGAGCTGTGAGAAATTTCAGTGGAGAAGAGCCAATGTTCATATGGGCTGTCATTCTCCTACAGATGCCAGAATGTCTTGGTATGGTCGTGACAGCTGATTGATTGATTGGATTCATTGCCTGTATAAGCAAACATATGAGAGATGACAGGCTGTATAGGTTTCAAAGACTTCTCCTGTTTGATTGCTTGCTGTAGGCCTATAGTTAAATATTGTTAAAAATTTTGAATCAGCTAAGAGAGGGAATTAATAGTTAAGAGTAAGCAGTCAAATATCAGTGTGAAAAGATTATCTTCAGAATATGTAATTTTCTTCTGTGCAGGGGGAAAATAAGATTCTGTATTTATTCACATTACGCAAACAGAGATGGCAGGGAGATGACAACGTTTGTTCGTTGCAGAGGTACTTAGGAGTTGAAATGACTGTGAGCTCAAGTAAATTAGGCAAATGAACAACATGATTATGGCAAAAATCATGTTTAGATAGCTAAAATAAACAGGAGAAATAATCTAGGCTACTTACCACATCAGTAATTATAATTTCATTGTAACTAATAAGGAATTCAGTTTCGAGCATGGCTTAAATACAGTAGCTCAAAAAGAATACAGCACAGATAGAAAGTTAGGAGGGAATGTGCTTCAATGCATGGAGCAGCATTCATAGGAGGAAGCATTGGAGTAGAGCTCTCTGGGCTCTTATCTGAGAGAAAGCACTCCTGTTGACTGGCTCACACTTTTGGCTGAAGACCTACAATTAAAGTAAGCAAATTTTAAACAAATAAGATATTTTAAATGGAATTCATGATTAAAATTGTTGTTTTAAAATATCTGATGGATAGATGCCAGAAAGGGAATGAACAGTAAACTGAAATAACCCTTGTGTTTTTACCCTGTAATCAGGACCTGAAATCAAGGTCTGAAAATCAAGACTCCATAGTAAGTCTTTAATGTTACAACTCAAAAAGTAATTAGAAACAGAGGTACACAATTGTAAAGCTTACTCCTGTTAAAATTTTTCAGCATATTTTTAGTCTCCCGATTTTTATTTTCTATATATCGGATTTGGTGGACCATATGTTTCAAGTGGTATATGAAGCATATCTTGTAGTACTCTAGAATCATTTGAGATTGTAATTTTAATAATTAATTGAATGAGAGAGTGATGTGCACTAAAGCTATATAAACACAGCTTTTTATCTGGTTTTCAGGTTTCTCACAGCTCACCGAGATAATTGGCTCAGTTCCCACTATTTAAAGCTTTTTCAAGATCTTCCCAGTTGGCTGAAATGACAAGAGACACTGATTCATGTTTGCAAAGTTTATTTATAGCCATTAGAAACAGAGGTTGAAATAAATTAATAATGGGATGAAAGAGTCAATGCTGGTTCTAGGAACCAGCTCACTGGAACACGGTGAGCTCCAGAGCTGGATAGACACAGTTTATACAGGTGATGTTAGAATAAACAAAACATTGGGGAAAAAGTTAGAAATCTTTTATTTTCCTTGAGTTAGAGATTGCAGGCAAGGAATATATCTTTGTTTCTTTTAGGGTTCTTTCTTTGATGAAATATAGGCTTCCTGCCGAGATATCCTCTCCTCCTGTGATGCCTGAGTGGATCTTGCCCCACTGAGATCTTTACCACTGCCACCACTGGAGACAGAAGTGAACTGACTAGAACCAGTATTCAAAGTCCTGGTTTTTAGAACTTCCACTTTCCTATGATTTGATTATCACTAGTTGTCAGGGATGAAGGTAGCTGGATCTCTTACCTGTTCCAGAATGGCAGCTCAGCGTTCTGGAAAGACCTGTGGTACATTTACGGATGGTCGTGAAGAAACACGGCTTCCTGCCACTTGTGATGATTGCAGAGCCTTGGGAAGCAGCAGAAATCTGAAATGCCCTAAGTCAGGTTGGAGTGTGGCAGTGTTGCTTCCACAAGCTTGAGGGTACTTTAGGTGACTCTACGCCACTGCAAATCTGAGCCAATAAACTCTGCCATGGGTGAGTTGGCAACATGTAAACTTAGCCTAAGTGCTTCCTGACCTAAGTTTACATAGTGACATTACATAAAGCCAGTGAAGGTTGATAAGGATTTAACGTGTGTCTCAGTGCTAGTCCTGCTGTATCCAAGCTGGTGCTTGTGGTGTTAATGTGGCATCTCTGCCTTGTGGTCTAGATTTCGCAAAGCTCATCAATTTATGCTGAGCTCTTACAAATTCAGTCCATATGCAGTGCTGCACCTGGACAAGACCTACCAGAAGCAGTGTGCAATAGCCTGGGGTGAAGCCAAACAGGCTCTGTCATTTGGTGTGTTACACTCTGTGCTTGGTAATAACTCTGTGGAGATTTTTTCCTCCATTATCTGAGGTATTCTTTTATTTGTGGTAATGGAGAGTTGATTGTAAAAAGAAAAATGTATGGTGGTTGTAACTTTTTAAATAAGTGACAGGATTTATCTTAATGCAGTTTGTTTTTCTTGATCATTTTTTGCATTGTTTTTGTGTTTTCTAGTTGGAGTTGAAAATTTCTCAAAAGCGTTTCTATTTCAAAACAGAGGTGGTACTACAACTTGTTTAAGGAAGCTTAAGAAGAAGGCTAGTACAAAAAAAGGTATCTTCAAGAAAATACTTATGTTTTGGAATTAGAGGAATTATCCTATTTTTAAGGTTCATTGCAGACACTTAATAATACTGTTTTTCCCACTTCAATAAAGATTTTTGCCATAAACTATCAAAAATTCACATTCAGTGAACTGAAATTTGTAAACATATGGATATGATTTATTTAATGAAAAACAGATTTAGGGAAAAGTAGTTCATGTAAAATACTTAAATACTGTTAAGATGGTAATACATTTACACTAAATATGTAAATGTTCTTATTATATTTCATTTTTAACTCATATCCTCATTTTACATTATTAAATTATACTTATCTGTTTAAAGATTTAATCTTCTAATGATTAAAGAGAATAGTTTAAAGATTTTTTTTGCATGAATGAACATTCTTATACCCCATAAAGTAAATAACTACAACTGAATTTTAATCTCAACATCTTTCATCATCTCTGCTACTAAAAGGAGAATAGTGTCTTTTTATAGCTCAGTATAGTGCTGGCAGGGCCTCAGTTCAGAGCTTTGTATCTAGAGCTGTGCTGAATAAATTGTTATTGTGTAATTACTGACTGGAGACTTCGGTCCCAAGTGATTTGTTAGACATGCAAATCAAAAGGGGCAGGTACACCAGACTGGGCTCAGGTGCTGATTTGCTCTAGGAAAGAAAGGAGGGAGTGTCTTTTCCTTCAAATCCTTGCCTACAGTGGAGTTGTTTGCCTGCAGTATGTGTGCGTGCCCTGGCTTATGGGCTAACTGGCATTATTTTGCTAGGATTTCACCTTCAGGCTTTGAAACCTTTACAACTGCACATGAATTACCAGTTGTTATTCATGCTGTAGTTGCTCTCTGTGGTTGCTGGGATTTCTGCAGCATTACTAGCTCATTAATACATTTAGTATTGTCAGCTCTGCTTCCTGCTCATTTCTGATCATTTCAGCTTGTGTGACTCCCCTGGTCCGTTAGTGAGGAGGAGCTTAATTTGCTTTCACTTGAACTCAGAAGATGAACCCAAAATACTAAGTAAGACATTTGACTTTGTGGCCTGATCCTGGATCTCCTCCAGTTCTGTGCCTTGTCTCAGTGTTTCCCGTGTCCCTTCCTGTAATATAAAATTCATACTCTCCTTCCTTTAAATTTCTGTAGTCCATGGTTGTAGGTCTGGATTCAGGGAAAGCATCTTCTCAAACCATAGATACAATGACCAAGGGAATCCTCAAGTTTGGAGTTGTTGCACTCTGCTGTGGTAGTTTTAGGTACTTCGAGTGCTGGACAATGACATGAGTAACACTGAATGAAGTACATTTATTACCCTTCCAAATCCTTTTTTACTATGTGGTTTTGAGTTGGTTTCTTTTAACAGAGTTTGGCAGACTATGTTGATTGGTAAAGAAAATATCTCAAGTTTCTTGAGGGTGACAAGTTACCTGATTTCTGGTGTCTGGGGCTGAGTGAGACACAGGCAGAGGGAAGGAAGGACACTCAGGCCGTGGGGCCGGCGGGTTGGTCCTGAAGGATTATCAAGGTATCAGCAGGTCTGTATGTGCTTAGCTGTGCAGCAGTGCAAAGAGGGGTGTTGCTGAGTGCCACAATATGAAGTGGGGGTTCTTAAATCCTGTCATTAACTCATCATGCAAATGGGGGCTCCCAGGTCCATACTAACACGTTTGTGTTTTGGAGACAGGAAAAACAGAGAGGTCACTGGAGTGGTTTTCGTAAGAAACACAGTGCTTATAGATGGAATGTGTCATTAGGAAGATGGAGTATAGTTTATCTTGTGTTTCTTAAGCCAGCAGATAAAGATGTGCAATGTGTTAACATCCAGCATAGGCACTTTCTCATATTTAAAAGTGCATCTAGCTGATATTCTTTGTAGACTTGGTTAATAACCATTGCAACCAAGAGTCCATGTAAGCTGTTAAAATGGATCTTGGTAAGATGCTGGGAGTTTAGCCATGAAACTAAACATGTTCTTTTCCTGAACTAAATAAAATACAAGAAAACTAAGATTAAGGGTAAGAATATAAATTTTTTTTTTTAGAGTAATGGAAAAAATTTTCAGACATCCCCTAAAGAAATAAAACTGACAACCAAGACCTCTTTGTAAAGATTGCCCTTTAAAGGAATTGGTTCTCAGCATGGACTGTATGTGCAGGTGTTCTAACCTGTTACAGAGCTGATGATTTCAGAGGATTCTAGAAGGAATTATTAATCTTCAGAACTACCTAGCTTTTTGTAGTTGTTTAAACTCCTGTCTTTGGCTCTCCTAGGTGTGCTTACCTCATATCTTTTTCCTTTCCATCCTAGAATTTTTTACGGTTTTATAGTGGAAGGAGGTGCAACAAAAATTTCCTATTGGAAATATTTGTTGGGGGGTGAAAAAAAAGACCCAAACCACAAACTTAATGATTTCCAATGAAAAGTAACAGGAGTCCAAAGGAAACATTCCATCAAGCACTTAGTATTCGTGGCTTGAAGGAATTTAAGCTTTTTATTGGATACGAGCAATTAGAAGTATTGATAATGCTGCATCTCCAAAGATTTAAATGTCTTTTTTAATGGCTTGGTATTTTTCTTCTGGTGTTCACCTGATTGCTGCAGTGATCACACTGACAATGTAATTGAGTTGGAACTCAGGCTTGTTAGAATATTGGGTTAAAACCCAGCACAGAATTTGTAGCCTAAGGCCGCACAAATATTGTAAAATTTAAATGATAAATAAGTTGAAAGAGGCATAGCCCACTAGACTAATGGATACACAGAAAAAAAAATGGCTCATTTAATTGCTGTTAGAAAATGTGAGAAACCTTGGGGGGATTTAAAAGTTCAGAGCCTTCAGGGAAGCTCTAACATAAATTTTACATCATTAGCAACTGTGGCACAGAGGGCCTCCTAGGTTCTAAGAGCAGTTTCTTTGTCATATAATCTATTCTTAAGTCTGTTGAGAACCAGCCTGTGCACTTTCTTTGCCCTCACTGTTCTTAACAGAAAGATTATTTGTGAGGTTTCACCTCTCTAGCTCCTAGAAAAAATGTTATTTCTTATGATTTTCTCACAGTTACTTTTCTTGTGCAACACTATTCTTTATCTCTTCTCCCTTTGATACTTGTTTTGCTAGCATATTTACATAAACATACCAGCAGCAACCATTTAATGCTTTCTTTTTACTAAGCTAATCAAGAAAGCTCTTTTCACCTCCTCGGAGATGTCTGACTTGTTTTTATCACTGCAATAGGCTTCCGTTGCTTCTGGCTTATGGGTGGTATTACTGCTTCCCTGTGTTTTCTGGGAAAAAATGTAGATTCATGTGTCTAACACATGATTCTGGTTTATGATCACCTTGTTTTCCATCAGGTTGCCTGAACCTTACCTTTTTTTTTTATAGTATACATGAACTAGAACTACAGCTAGTCTTGATACTGTGACTAGCTCTGAATGCCCAGTGAAAATAAATTTTAAGCAAGTTCAAGTAAGTAGTTTACTCTTATTTCAAATGGGTTAATGTCAACAATGTGCTTTCTTTAATCTACAGGCTCTCATAGCTTGCAAAAGCAGCCTTTGTCTTCCTTTGTCTTCCTTTGTTTTCCTATCAGATTTTCACATTACTTCTTACAATAAAAATTCCCACCAATGAATACATTTTGTAACTTGTTCCATAGTGTTGCATTTTTGTCTTGGTATTTCTGATGACAGACTTTTCAAAGATGAAAGAGAGAATGAGCTCAAACAGTTATGTGATCAGGACCTTCTCTGCTACTTTCATTTTTTTGAAACTGTTGTTCATGGCACATTCTTTGGCAGTAGAAATAAAGTGGTTATGTAAATGGAAAGGATACAACACCGACTTCAAAAAGGCCCTACTTATTTGTGCAATGCAATTCTTTGTTCTCATGGAGTAAAACATTAATTTCAATCTGGACTTACATGAAGAGTGTTAACCATCTCTGGTACTGTGTATCCTGGACATCTTAATTTCACCAGCACAATGTTTTGACTTGTTAGTCTTATTTTTCACCAATTTAATGAGCTTTATACCTAAAAACTAAAAGATACAATCCATATAAAAGAGACTCCTTTCTTCATGTGGCTATCTTAGTTCTTTTAATGTTGCATTTAAGTAAAATGTTTTGGTACCTTTTTTTGCATAGTTCTTATGTTAGAATATGTGAATCTGTGGAAGGGGTGGTATGTTTTCTGCCAGCTGACCCTGCTGGTACCTAAGCAAATCTTTGAGTGCTGTTTATTTCTATGCTGTAAATACTGCCTTGCCTTAACTCAATTTAAAAAATTGTCTCCACTGCGAGACGTTTGCCCAGATACTGCACAGCCTATAACTGTGTTAAAGTGCTGCAGCTACTTCTGTTGTTGAGTAGTTGTGGGTTAAAACTGAAAGTGTTGCCATTTTAGGATTTCATACCCTTTTGTCCATTTTTAGCAGAATAAAGTTTAAACTAGAAATGAAAAGGGAAGGAAACTTGAATTTAGTGTGCTTTGATGCCTTGCAATTTTGAAAATGTTTCTTAGATTATCTACCATCGGAGAGCAAGGCTTACATGATCAAAAGATGAATAATGCCACCTTTGAGTCTTTCCATTGGTCTTTCAGGTTCCTTGTTTTAAACTTGTTTCACTCACCTACCAAAAAAAGTGGTATCGGAATAACAGGAAGGTAACCACAGTTTAACAAAAGAGAATTTTTCAGGATACAGTTATCTGTAAATTAAGTGAAAATTAGCAGCCAGGCGAAGGGGAGACTCAGATTATTAGCCCCACTGGGGAGAAGGCAGGTTGGTATTGACTGGTGTTTTTACATTGATGGCTTTGTATTAGTTTTAGCTCACTTCCTTGTGGGGGTATCAAAGGGAACCTGATTTATTATGGTGATAGAATGACATTTAGGTCATGAGTTCCGAGGAAACCAGCTTGCATTAGTTCTGCTAGTCCCAGATAACATTTTCTTAGTAGTTGTAAGCATTTTCAGTTTGCCTGCAGACTAGTAGTTCTGTTTATTCTGTAAATATGTTAATTTGTGTGTAGATACGCGAATGGTATAAGTGCTCTTCTTATAATTAATTTGCTGTCTTCTGTAATAGATCTGGTGAAGATACTACAAAATTTCTGTAATATGCCATCTGTTATATATCTGGTTGACATGCAGACATATAAAAAATATGGCAGTAGCAGGTAAAAGAGGCATGATATTTATCTCTGATGTTACTGTTCATGGGACCTGCAAAATACCTTAAAACCATTTGAATAGTAGGAGAATCAATCTTTACTTTCTTGTACTGTCCCATTCCTCTTGGTTCTTTAAAGTATGCATATAGGACAATTCTGTGTCTGCAGGAGAACAGGCTTTTAAAGAGAGATGTTTTGAGCTCTGAGAAAAACATTCTGTTACCTTCTTGTATCCTAAAACCTCAGGTTCCTTAGCCGTGTTTGTTATGTCTTGAAGTCAACAACATGTACAATTACTATAGGGACAAGTGGGTGCTTGCTACAGCGTGTATAGGGTTGGGCCTCTAAAAAAAAAATGCTTGAATCCTGCTACATTTGCTTGCAGTGCACGGAGCAGAACCACCTGAATCTGAAATGAGACTTCTGAATAATGCTTTGCTGCAAGCAAAACCAGATTAGAATACAATGCCACACCAGACTGTACTTTCCAGAATGCCCCAAAAGTATGAAATATTTTCTGTATTTATTAGCTGCTGAATGAATCTGGCTTAAAAATCTAAACATATAAATGAGCTTATAAAAAGAAGAGTAAGGAAAAGTCTGCCAAAAATACTACAAAAACATGAAGTCCTGAGAAAAAGAACAGAATTTAAAAGATGTTATCATTAAAAGACAAAAATATAAGAAATTGATGTCAATTCAGTGCATACTGTTCAATGTTGTAGTAGTCCATGTATTTTTGAGCCAATTGTGCTTCACAGTTATCAGAAACTATCTTCCTAAGTGTAGCATTTTTGTTGTCAAGATGTTTTTTATCAATAGGTAACCACACCTAATCTAAAAGCAGTTCAGAATTCTGAGAGCTGAGAGGAAAATCTGGCAGGTAACAGTAGTTTTCAGTTTTCTGGAACTGTGTATTTTGATATTGAGGAGGTAAACATTACTACTGATTTTCATTATGAAACTATAGGTAGCCCTCCATTTATTGAGGTTAATGACTATGGTTTTCCTGATGTATGTGTTATGAAAATGACCATTACCTACTGTAGAATTGGAAGTGCTTTGATCTAAAAAGGGCTTTTGTTTAATGGGAATACAGTGTCTGGGATAAGAGATTTAAGTGACAGTTTTAAAGGACTATATTGTTTTCAAATTGCAGTAGATTAAAAAAAAATTAAAAGGATAACTTTCATGAGTGTTTATATCCTACATCTATTTTACGAATAAATTACTTTACCTTCAGATTTTAAGAGCTTCTCTTCTCATTTTGGAAATCAACAGGCTGATAATACGTTTTTCTTCTGTATGGTCTCATTTAAAACTTTGTTACAGAAAGCAAAGGAAACAAAATAGCAAGAACTGATTTAGAAGTTCACAAACGCCAAGAGTGGAAGCTTCACAACTGCTGTAAGCGGGGTGTTTGCACATTAGAGTGCGAATGCTGATTTTAACCTTTTCATATAGAATTTTGTGTGCTGTGTAATTGACAGGTGAGAACTATATTCCTCTCTTGGCTTCCCATCTCTGTTACTTCTTAGGCACAAGACTAGATGGGGTCAGAAACATAACATCAGTGGCAGCCAGGAGCTGAAAGTAGGACGAATGTTGGGAGAATTGGAGCTACTGCTAAAAGCTCTTTGCTTTTCATAGGTGTAACAGCTTACTTGGAATTTAGTGTTTAATAGACATTCAGGCATTTCTCCTCATTGCTATGCTTTCCAGACTGTGTTTCCATGGTGGTATTGATTTCAGTCAATGCCCCATGATAGTTGTGCCAATATTTATTTTCTTAAAATGCATTTTTAGTACCATATAGACTGTCATTGTTTGTACTCCATGGAGAAAATGCATGTACTTTAAAGACACGAGGTTAGGCATGGCCTTTGTGTACATAGTACAATGTATGGCTGTGATACAAAATTTTCTTCTGCCTTTCCTTCCCTCAAACCTTAGAGCATTGACTATCCTGTTCTTTCTGTCATACCATCCATCACAGTTTCACCCTATGTCCTGATTAAAATAAATAGCTTGCATTTCCAGCAGAGTGTACAATTTTTTTAAAAATGCATGCAGTGCTGATTTATGGTTTTCTAAGCGATGAGAAATGTAGTTCCTACTCTGCTTGATGGATTCACCCCCTGTTTATTTTTGAACATTTGTTTCCTTCCCTGGGCTGGAGCTTGGAAAAATGTGATGGAGCGTGGCTGTGCTTGTACATGGGTCAGTAAAATGTGGCAAAGTCTTCATGTAAGAGGCCTTGTTCCAGCCCATTCTGCCTAATTATTTACTCCCACTGGAAGCTCTCCCGTTGCTATCAGTGCTAGTAATTTAATTGGCAACTAGCATCAAATGTTAGTTTTCAGAAATTTGATTTTGGAGAAAATTAACTGAACTGTTGGAGTTCTTGGTTGTTAAACCTGGGTTTTAGATTTTTCATATTTACCTGCAGCATCTGTGTTTCCTGAATGTGGCTAGAACAGTAACCTAAGAAGAGGCTTGCTTGCAAATTTGTAGCTTCCTGATGTTCTCACTCTCCTACAGTCAAATAAAAGGTTGATGCCTTTTCCAAAGTTTGTAGAAGTTTGACTGGTGTTGAGTCTTTTTAGCAAAAGCTTGTATTGCCCAGCTCTGCTAACTAGAGGGAAGATTTACAGGTCTTAACTTCATTCACAAACAGGTAATATAATATTAGAATTATGTTGACACAAGTAAGACAGTGTCTGGCAAATTTAAGCGTTAATGTTAAACTTTGAACACACATTTTCACAACACAAATTTCAACCATATTTTGTTTTATAAGCTTCATGAGTTATATTCTTCATAGCTTCATATATATT